>NC_052056.1:7686086-7756086 GCF_903992535.2 Arvicola amphibius | reverse complement strand
CCAGTGTGGGTGGAGCCACTCCTAGAATGGTGGTTCTGGTGTCTATAAGAAATCAGGCTGAGACAGCCATGGAAAGCAAGCCAGTAAGCAGCGCCCTCCATGGTTTCTGCTTCAGTTCCTGCCTCCAGGTTCCTGCCCTGAGTTCCTGTGCTGACCTCCCTCTGTGATAGGTTATGACTGGAACGTGCTGGGATGGACCGGGATTGGGACATGCCGGCAGACAAACCTCTCCTCCCCATGCTGTTTCTGGTCACAGTGTTTCTTCACAGCAAAGGAAGAAGGATGTGCTTTGCTCGTGGTTTAGTGGACACAGACCCTCGTGGCAGGGAGGGTATAGTGGCTGGGGTGGATTTCATCTGCGGTGGCAATGGTCTTCTTCAGCATAGCTTGCTGCACCTAGGCAGATCAGGAAGCAGAGGGAGGGGTGGCCTATACTCCCAAGGTTTACCCATAGCCCTACGTCCATGTGTTAGGACCCATGTCCTAAAGGTTGCACAACCTCCCCCAAAGAATGCCACCTGCTAGGGACCAAGTGTTCAAACAAATGGGTGTGAGAGAGCACCTACACACAAGCCACAAGCTCCCAGCGTGAAGTTCAATGTGCAAAGAATGGTTTAGGCGTGAACATAAAACCTAATTTTGGCCAAAGGGGTGAAAACAAAACTTATTAGTTTTTAAAGAAAGAAAACTGTCAAAATTAGGTCTTCAGACTCAGCTTTGGGGTTGTGTAGTGTGGCAAACACAACAGAATGCTGACAGCCATTAGGTAGCCAGCCAGTCGCTGGGGATGACTCCCTGATGTCAGCAGCCGCTGGAGGGACCAGCTTATCAATTGCCAGCCTGAGGTGACCAGCTCCAGCTGTCTCTGCCACGCTTGCAGCTGGAAACATCCTTAAACAGTACCCAGTGTTTAAGGTTGTCCCTGTCAGTGATGCTGGGACTTTAAGGTTAATAAACAGCATCTTAACATAGATCCGATGTAGCTACCACTGTCCACCACTCCCTTCACAAGGCCCGAACTCCGCCAAGTTTCCACCTGAGGGTCCTGTCGTCTATTGCGACATTATCGTGTGCCTTAAGGAAAAACATTTTAACCAACATCATTCTCCCCATGCACGGGGGATCATTTTCCACCGTGGAAACAGTTTTCACATTAAATTTCAAGCAGAACATATGCTCCATCTGTGGACTCGGGGAACAAGAGGGAGATTTCTCAACTGTGTGCTGAGCCAGACACAGCTAGGGTCCTGGTTATCTGGCCCTGGAACCCTGTTCAGCTCCGGAGGGGAGCTTGCTTCATTCCTTTTTATTCTTCCCCACATTGGTCCTTTTGAACAGTGGCCAAATTCCCCCATCTCTCTCTCTCTCTCAGCAGCTAGACAGGCCTCCCTGGAAGGAAGTTCCTGATGCAGAATGATGAATAGTCTCGGATTTAAAGTGGGCTGAGGGGAAAGCCCCGTTCTTTGGCGGATAAATACACTCTGCTGTCTAATGCTGTCCTGGCAGTGTTTGTCTCTGCGCTGAAGGAGTCCAGGAGAATGCGTTCTAATAGATCAGGTGGGTGCCAAAGGAGGTTTGGATTACACGGATGTTCAGGCCTCATCTTTGTCCTCTGCCTTGGCATCTTTCAGGCTAGTCCCTGCCCCATCCTTTTCTCTGCATCTGCGGCCATGACCTTCTAACTGGTCTCTGTATTTCCACTTTTGCCTGTCCCCCCCCCCCCCCAGGTCATTCTACAAACAGAAAATCTTAAAAATCAGAAATTATCCAAAAGCAACCCTGTCATTCCCTTGCTTGTTGTAATCTCATATCTCTTCTCTTATCCGGGAAAAAAAAAAAAAAAAAAAACAGAATTAGAGTATGCAGGTCTGGCTTCATGGAGGTTCCCCAAAGCCTCCAAACCCACAACCCACGTGCAGGGTACTTGCTGTCCCAATTAGACACAGCTGACTCTTCGGCCTGATCAGGTTGTGTAAATTGCTAACAAGCTAATTGAAAAGGTGCCCTTGGTCATTTTTTCTGGATCTGTCTCTTCAATTAAAAAAAGGGAGAGAGACTTATTTATAGTTATACGTGTCTCTGTGTATGTACGCCACTCAGGTGACAGCTGAGGCCAGAAGGAAGCTCTGGGTGCCCTCTGTCCTCCAGCTCCAGATGGTCGCAAGTCTCCTGAAGGGGTGCTATAAGCGTGGGTCCTCTACAAGAGAAGCAAGTGCTCTTAGCCACTGAGCTGTCATCTTCCACGTGGCTTCTGAGATTCCTGGGGCTGCGCCTTCCATCAGGTCTGGCTAGTGATCCTCAGTGGGAGGTCTATCATGCGGCTTGCCGCTCTCTTATTCAAAAGTGTCTTAGGGTTTCGAAATTAGGGTTTTGTTTCCAATAAACCTGCTAATGAAAAACATGGTTCTGTGTGGTCATGCATTTTCATTTCTTTGGCAGACATGCCCAAACATGCAAATAGCAACTAACAGGGTACATTGGTTTAATTCTTAACAAAAGTGGGGGGGGGTCAAATTATATTCTGGAGAGCTGTACCATCTGATATGCTAATTTTGATAAGGCAGATTTATTCATATTTTCCACAGATCAAACTTTTGACCTTCTGTCTATGAGCTATACCTTACCCCAGGTTTGGACGTTTTTCCTATACCTTCTAAAAAGTTTTACAAGTTCATGTTTTCCACTTAAATCTCGGATCCAGTCGGGGTTAGTTTTGTATATGCCATTATGTATTGTGTTTAGCTCAAGTCCTTTTCCTTTCTTTTTTGGTTTATTGATGTCCAGTTGCTGAGGCACCAATTTGTTCTCATCTCTCCGTTGAGTTATATGTGTGTCTCTGTCACAAATCAATTGGCCCTCTCAGCAGGCTATTCTGGGGATATTGATAAATTGTCTCCAAAGGAAGACAAAAGATGCCAAGTATCCAACCCAAGACAGAAGGACAAAAAGAAAGTTGGAAGCCAGATGCTAGCAAACTTCAGGACTTCCTCTAAGACTGCAATAATCCAGGCACCCCCAACTGGTGAAAAGGCAAGAAGATGCACAGAACAGGACGGGGGCCCAGAAGTAAACTCCTGTAAATGTAGCCAACTGATCCCTGACAAAGGAGTGGAGACATTTCAGGGAACAACTGCAAAGGCCGGGCTTCCTCGTGTAGAGAAATTAATCTGGACAGAGATTTTTACACCCTCCCGAAGAACATTAAGTCAGTGAAGTCGAAGAACTAAACATAAACGCAAAGCTGTAAGAAAGCTGAGGGTGACGGCTGGATGGTTGGTGTCTCCCTCTGCGACGTAGCCGTTATGTCCCTGCCACCTGTTTGGGCTCCTGGGGGTGTCACTGCCTCGTCATCAGGGTGAAGAAGACATAAGACCTACGGGGTAAATGTAGGGTAGGGTAGAGACAGGTGATGCTGTATGCAAGGCCCTGGGAGGTGGAAGACCCACATTAGCAGTGACAGCATGTTCCTGTCTAAATGACTATAGCTCGTTTCTACAGTCATAAATGGATTCATGTTGATGATAAAACATAACCCACTGCAGCAAACTGGGTCGAGCTGCCCAGACTGCAAGCCTTTAAACAGGATGAGATTCTTCAGCTGACCCCAGGTAAGAGATGGCACAACCCCATCTTCTGTCAGGACCCCTCCTGTTGAGCCGTGTTCTAGCATCTCCGTCCTCTCTCTGATCTGCCTCTGCACAGAGCGTCAGGCAACTGCCAAATACTCTCTGCTGCCTTCTTTCAGAAACTGAGATCTTTAGGTCCAGAGAAAGAAGGCAAGAACACTCTTCCAGCCCAGGGCTTGAAATTGTTGTAAATGAGAGAAGACTGCTGTCTTGGTTCCTTCTCCTGCAGCTGTGATAAGATGTCCTGACAAAGACAGCTCTAGAGAGAACGGGTTTATTTGGGTTCAAGGGTACAGTCCGTCATGGAAGACAGGAGGAGCTCAAAATAACTGCTCAGTGGAGGTGGAGTTTCCTGTCCCAGCCACCCAGTCCCAAATAATGGACTCAGAAGCTGAATATGAGTTATGAATGTTGGGCTGATAGCTCAGGCTTGTTACTAGCTCACTCTTACACTTATATTAACTCATATTTCTATTTATGCTTTCCCACGAGGTTCGTAGCTTGTTACCTCATTTTCACATATGCTGCTTGCTTGGCGGCTAACTGGTATCTCCTAACTCTGCCCTTCTCCTTCCCAGCCTCCTGGGTATAAGCAGAGAGTGAGTGTTCTTATGTTTCCCAGCCACTCTGACCCAAATAATCACATAGTAACTATATTAATTACAACAGTGCTTGGCCAATAGCGTAGGTAAATTCCAATTAGCTCTTACATCTTAAATTAACCCATTTCTATTAATCTGTTTCACCACAAGGCTGTGGCCTACCAGTAAGGTTCTGTAACTTTTCTCCTTCGTCAGTTACATGGCATCTCCCTGAATCTACCTTCTTTCTCCCTGCATTCAGTTTAGTTTTCCCACCTAGCTCTATTCTTCCCAGCCATAGGCCAAACCAGCTTCTTTATTAACCAATGGTAATAAAACATATTCACAGCATACAGAGGGGAATCCCACATTACCTCAGTTTGATTGTCCCGCCTAGCTTTATCCTGCCTTGCTATAGTCAATCACCTACTTTATTAACCAATGAGAGTAATACATAGTTACAGTCTTCAGAAGGATAATTCTACAGCAGGTCACAATGTATCCACAGTCAGAAAAGGGAAGAGTTACTGCTCAACCCCCTCTCTCCATTCCCACAGGACAGGAGCCCAGCTAGGGAATGGCTCCATCCACAGTGGGTGGGACTTTCCTCCCCAGTATATGCAGTCAAGATCTTTCCCACAGATAGATCCAAGGGTCCATCTCCCAAAAGATTCTATATTCTGTCCAATTGACAATCCAGACCAACCATCACCATGTCCTAGAGGAAGAATGCAGAGGGCAAGACTCACAAACACATCTTGTATAAACTTAAAGCATGGCTGCCCCTCAGTACTGCCACTGCTCATGGATTCCCCAGAGACCAGGCTGAGCCTTTTAACCATGCCTGCTTCCACCAGCACTAACAAGGGGAAGCATCTTCTTGCCCCAGGTTCCCTTGGGACTTCCTCCTAGTCTGTGGTGTCAACTGTATGCATACTTACTTGTCTTTGTCTCATCAGCAAAAGCAAAGTCAGCTCTGGAGGAGAATGCCAATTGGTCACTGTACCTTTTGGTTGGGCAGAAACACCCAAATGACCTCTCAGAACAAACTTGGCCTCAATGAGATGAACCACTATTTCCCACAAACAAAAACACAAAGAAAAGTCAGCCTCATACCAGGCTCTTGTAATTTTGGTGGGTGTTTATTTTCCCTCTGAGGCTATACTGTACCTTTTAATTTTGTTTAATTACATATACAGAGGAAAAATGAGGAACCGGAGGTAGCTGGAGACGTCTATGAGAGAAACAGGACTTCTCCCGTCTAAACTGCGGGTTGCATTCTGGGCTTGACATTTTGCTCTGAGAGCGTGAAACTAGCACCTTGGGAAATTACCATCCATTTGATGAAAAGCCAGGCTGCCAGGGGTTGGATGTCTTGCCAGGGCTCCTGGGGCAGGCTGATTCTCTATTCACTTTCTGGAAACAGATGAGCCTACAGTTGATCTGGCTTTGGACAAGAATCTCTCTCCACTTTGAGCGTCTCTCTTCTGATATTTTCATGTTAGAAAACATTCCTGGGGCCCAACCTAACTTCTTCCCAGATGTGGCTTGCTTGTGTTACATTCTCCTTCCCTTTGTTAATATTCTGAGTGTGAGCAGGAACATTTGATTCTGACACTCACGGAAGGAACTGACAATAAAAGTGCTGGAAAAAATTCAGAAGACCTTGTGAGTGGAAATTTTCAGAATCCAAATGAAGTTTCTTGCATCAGGTAAAAACAAAAACTAAAACAGGGATGGGGAGATGGCTGAGTGGTGAAAGAGCCTGCCATGAAAGGATGGGGGCTGGAGTTCAGACACCCAGAACCCGTGCAGATGCCTGCTGGGTGCGGGGGCCCCTGTAATTCAGCCTTCTTCCCCAGAGCAAGCTGGCTAGGGAGAGGAGACATGTTTGCAGGCTCTGGGCTTGATTGAGAAACCCTGCATCAATGAATAAAGGTGGAGGAGCGATTGAAGATGGATCTCCCCTACTCCTCCTATCTCTCCTGTACACACACACATGAGCACACACATGAGTATACACAAATACGTAACACACACACACACACACACACACATGAAAATAGAAAAATAAAATAAAGTTGGAAGCCAGAAAAGGAAGGAAGTTTAATCACTCGTGTTCAGTAACAAGAACCATCACAGGAGACTCTGCCATGCCACAGGCTTGCCCACCAACACGATAGGGACATCTGTCTCAAAACCACTCGCTTCAGACTGGAGCCACCTTTGCTTCTGATCCTGGATCCCTGTTGCCTTTGATCCTTGTGGCCAAGAATGACAAGAAACAGACTCCCTGTCATTATTCCTTTGAAGGAGTTTCTTTACCCCACCCCCTTGAACAAGCTGTGCATTGGTTGGTCAGTGCTCTGTTTACTTCCAAATAAATGGCTCTGTCAGAGTCTCTCAGAGGCAGGTGGAATATATGTGACGTCAACGCAAAGAGGGAGAGCATATCCAGGGAAAGGGGGCCACTAAGAGGACAAATAAGAACAAAGAATAAGGTGTATGTGTATGAACTGTCACCATGAAATCCATTTCTTTGCATGTTAACCACAAAATTAATTACAAAGAAAGACATGGTGGCATGTGTCTGTAACCCCAATGCTTGAGAAATGGATGAGGCAGGAGAATCAGGAAAAAGTTCAAAGTCTTCCTCAGTTACCTAGCTAGTTTGTGACTACACTGTAAAACAAAGAAAACAGAGCCTTTCTCTGATATTTAAAGGTTGACACACACGGTTTGTATGCTTGCTTTTAGCATGGTATCATATTCCATCACAGCTAAGCCTGTTATCTTAAGTCGCCTCCTTTGGCCTCAGCAATAATTTTCTTCTTGTTTTAAGTCATACGATGTTTTCTCTGGTAAAATGACCAGCACATCTCTGATGTGGAAATCACAAGAACTACACAGAGCCCTCCAGAGGCCACAGAGGAGAGACGGGACCTTGACTAGCTCAAACTTTGCTTCAGCTCCGCTGGAGCAGGAAACGCCCATGCAAAGACAGAAGCCTTCCACTGGACTTTGTCATCGCCACAATTAGATGGTTAGAAGGGCAGCAGTAGGAGCAGAGAGGGCTAGGAAAAGATGTTTAGTGTGTTTATAACCACAGAGCCCTCTCCACCCTTTCCTGGAGAAAGCAGGCTCCCGATATGACGCCACAACCCACTCCAGGCTTTGATCCTCCTGCAGAGAGGTGGAGAGTCTCAAACACACAGGCACATTTGGTTGTATTGTCTGAAACCCCTTTCAAGACAAGAGAGCATTGAGTTTCCATAACTGCTACCCTAGCCTCCCCTCAAGAAACCCTTCCCAAGGGAAAAGGCAGCAGGCCTGTGCTTTGTAGAGAATGTGTTCTCTGTGCTGTTTGCCTGTCAGAGGAAACCATCTCTGGCCCCTTGGAAAAAGAGTAAGAATCATTCAGAGTGGAGTTGAAATTCTGTAGAATTTCATTTCTTTCCCCATTTGAAGTTTGTGACCCTTGACTCCCGGAGAGTAACAAGATGTCTCATTCGGAGTGAGGGTTCCCCCCAAGTTCACAGAAGAACTACAGCATTACATGGTTTCTGTCGGCCTAGCTCCTCAGGGCTTAGCTAGAACTCCCCAGAATTCCAGGAATAGAGCACAGGGCTCAGGCTGCAATCCAGACTGCAGCCTGTGCAGGAACTGTGGGTTTGAGAAGACCATGCTGCTCCTGAGCTACACCCCACCGCAAGTTGGGGGTCTCTCTCTGGAGTCCGTTTGGCTGGGCAGTTCTCAGGGTTGCTGTGAAGGTATTTCGTAGATACGGTTAACTCCCACAATCCGCTGACTTGTAAAGAAGATTATTCTCGGCTATGTGGGTGGTCCTTCATCAAGTCTGTTGAAAAAAGTCTTCGGAGAAAAACTGAGATTTCCTTGGGATGAAAAAAATCCTGCATCAAGAGTGTTCCTGAACAGCGTTCCATCCTGCAGATTTCAGGCTTGGCAACACAAGGGCCGATTTCTTAAAATCTTTTGTTTACACTTTCTTTATTCATTGTATGTGTGTATGTATATATGTACTCACCCATGTGCATTCCCAAACATGCCATGGAACACATGTTTAGGTGAGAAGCCAAGCTCAGGAGTCAGTTTTCTCTTCCCACTACATGGGTTCCTGAGATGATGGAATTCAGGCTGTCCAGCTTGGAGGCAGGAGCTCCTACCTAGTGAGTCATCTCTCTCAGCACTTCCTTCAAATCAATCTATCTATCTATCTATCTATCTATCTATCTATCTATCTATCTATCTATCTATCTATCTATCTATCTATCTATATCATCTATCTATCTATCTATCTATCTATACATCTATCCATCTATCTATCCATTTATCTACCTACCTACCTACCTACCTATGATCTTATCTATCTGTCATGTGTGATCCTAGCTGATTATTTGTCTGTCGGCCTATTTATCCATCCATACATCTGTGCACCATCTATCTTTTTATTTATCTACCTATTTACATGTTTAGGTGTGAATATACTGAACATATTCAATCACCCTTTACTGTCTATTACTCCAAGATCCACACTAAGATATCAGAATCTAAAGAAGTCTGCCTGCCTGCCTGCCTGCCTGCCTGTCTGTCTGTCTGTCTGTCTTTTACCTACCTACACTTACCTATCTATCCATCCCATTGATTCTATTTCCACTGAGACCTACACCCAGTGCTCGGCTCTTAAAGCCAAATAGTCCAGATCACACTATCTCTAAGAAACAGAGACAAGACCAGGGTCCAGCTCACCTTTGACTCGTGTTTTCTGTCCATTGGAACACACAGCTCTTCGCTTTACTCATTGCTGCCTGAAAACATCTCGAAATGTGCCTCCCTGTCTGAAAGAGCCAAGAGATTGCTCCAGCCAAGCAACACTCTTCACTCTGGGTCACGGGAATGAACACATCTTAGTTTGCCACCCAGTGTTTACATGTGCGCAGAGATAATTTAGCGAGCAACAAAACAAAACCTGCCTACGTTTTTCAAATGCAAAGCATTAGAAAAGTTTCCTTCTGCTGTACATTACCTCAATTTTAAAGCATTATTCACAGTCATTAAGTTCTTCATTTGAGCCAAAATTGCTCTTAGTGCCCATAATACACAAAATTGCCCCTGGTACCCATAACACAGCAGTAGGAGAACATTCTTTGTGAGCCCAAGATTCCTTCATTCACACCGTCTTCTTCACGGCTTCAAGCTTCAGCCTGGGCTGTGGAGCATCCTCGTAGCTTACATACGAGTGTAGCCTGGAAACACTGGAGAGCTAACTCCTAAGGAGTCATTCCCAACCAACGGGAGAGCAGTTGATGGACAGGTAGCTGTGCTATTCTGATAGAGCGTCTGAGCTGGGTGCCTTCTAAGGAAAGTGTGTCTGTTTAGTTCATAGTTCTGGAAGTCGGAGAAACGGGTGCTGCTCTCTGCTCAGCTGCCCTGGGAGCCTCACGTCCAAAGCCTCACACAGAGCACCTGTGGGAGAGACAGCGGGTGCTTGTGGGAGAGATCACGTGGCAAGACGGAAGGGAAAAGGAGTGACGTGGGGCTCACTGTTTCATCAGCTTGCTCTAGCGCTCCCCAAGATCAGATAATCCCTTCCTGGCAACAGTCACTAGCCAATCACTTCCCGTGAGCCCCACCTATTAAAGTCCCACCATGCTTCAGTCACTGCATCAGCGACAAGTTTCAACAAGAGTTCTGATAAAGCAGACCAAATCCATACCACAGCCGTGGCCCAGCCTCTCGCTCTTCCCACTGACCACCTGGGAGGGCACTCTAGGTGCCTTTCAGAGGACCTGGAGAGTCAAGCGACTGTCTCGTGGTGGTGACTTTGGCAGTGCACCGGCTCCCCAATGTTGGTTCCAAATCTATAGCTTGTCTCAAGTTCATGCCTCTGGATCTACTTTGAAGAAAATCCAAACTAAGACCCGTCACCCCTATTGAGACTTTCCTACGGTTCCCTCCGGATGGTTAGCCAGGGTTTTCTGGAATCTCCAGGATGATAAGAACTCTTTCTTGTGGCTTTAGATACAGATTCCTAGCACTGGACAAAGCATGGAGAACAATAAAGGGAGTCCATGAGCTATCCAGAACCTCCCGGGGGTCAAGCACTTTACTAGATTTTCATTCTGACTAAATGTTTCTGTTTTTAAAAGTTAAAAATGAGCAAGTTATTTTTATTAGTGCCTTATTGAAATATTTCCATACCATACAATTTGCCCATGTAAATAAATTCCATGTGCTTTTCATTCAGAGCTGTGCAAACATTATCTCAACCTATTTTAGAATATTTTCATCACCCTGGAGAGAAAGTTACCATCAACAACAATTCTTCATTTCTCTGCATGCTTCCTACAAATGAAATGGGCATCAATAAATCCATTTGGAGAACATATCACTAGGGAGGGCTAGGTGGATGCTCGTGGGTGGTTAACTAGATGGATGGGTGAGCGGAGAGGCATGTGGGTGGGCGGGCGTAAATGGCTGGGTGGGTGGGTATGTGGATGGCTATCGCGATAGGTGGGAAACAGAGGAAGAGGTGGTGTGGCTAAATGAGTGAGAACACGCAGCTCCAGGCCAGCCCTCATTTCTGTCTCCTTGGATTTTCCTACTCCGGACAATTCATGTAGATGAAAGTGTGCATTATGTGACCTATAACGTCACAGGATACCTTTGAGATTCATCTGTATCACAATACATAGAACATTTTCTTCCCTTTGTTGCTAAATAACATTCCATTACATGTTCCATTGTCTACGTATCTCTTAATAGCTGCTTCAAAGAGTAGTATCTTATGGTGAACTGAAATCTTCCTTAAAGTCACATCTCAGTTTTGACCTTTGAAGTTAGTGTGAAAGCCTCCCCGCCCCCCTTTGTATTTCGGCTCTTAGGATGAGGGAGTTCTTTCCCAGGCGGAACATCTGTAACCGTTGCCATGCTGCTCTGATGATGTCCACAAGCCGTGCTGCTCACTGTCCTCTTACAAACTCTCGTTCAGCACAGTCACCCGAAAGGGACAGGGTCCGAGTAAAGCGGCACAGCGCCTATTATCCCGTTCATTGTAAGTTTATAAAATTAATAACAAATAACAAAGACTCTGGATAGAAACCATACTGTCATCTGTGTCCAAAAGAAGGCACACTCAGTTTTCATTATCCTGGTCTGACTATGCCCTGAAAATGAGGGGCCTTTACCACAGTGATGCTCCCTGGGTGGGAAGGAAGCCTGGTTGTGTAATAATAATACCATTCCTTCTGGGAGCCTTGGTGGAGCAGCACGGTGTTCTCTTCCCCAGCTGTGTAAGTGTGCCCACATAATTAATTTCAGCATACACTTCACACAGATAGACCTGGTACCCAGGTGTACAGGAAAAATGAGTGGGGTAGAGGAGAGTTTGAGAGGACCCCCGATCATCTTTCACCCCTCATTTCCAATCGCTCCAGCTTTTGTACCCTGGCTTATTGTGTTCCTCTTTCCTTCATGACAAGTGCTCTTCTTTGGTATGCCTTTGTTTCTACACAGGGCTTGCCACTGTCACCAGAAATAAAAAGTTAAATGTGGGGGTTTGGGGGGAAAATAAATGTGGCTGGCTGGAAGCATGCATGGATAGATGGATGCCTGTGCAGATGAATATCTGAGTAGATGGATGGGTAAGTAGATAAACATGTGGGTTTGGGAGAAGGATGGATAGATTGGTGGATGAATGGCTATCTAGATAGGTGGACAGATGAATGGATAATTGGTATGGGTGAATGAATGAGTGGTGAGTGAGTGGGTACTTAATACTTGACTGGATTGCTAGACAGATGTATGTATGTACGGATGGATGAATGGATGGATGGATGGATGGGTGGGTGGGTGGATGGATGGACGGACGGACGGATGATGGATGGATGGATGGATGAATGTGTGGATGGGTGGGTGGATGGATGGATGGATGATGGATGGATGGATGGATGATGGATGGATGGATGGATGGGCAGATGGGTGGATGGGTGGATGGATGGGTGGATAGGTGGATGGATGGATAGATGGATGATGGATGGAAGGATGGATGGATGGGCAGATGGGTGGATGGGTGGATGGATGGGTGGATAGGTGGATGGATGGATGGATGATGGATGGATGGATGGATGGATAGATGGATGGATGGATGGATGGATGGATAATGGATGGATGGATGATGGATAATGGATGGATGGATGGATGGATGGATGGATTGGAGGTGAACAGATAGATGGATTGCTATAAGGGTACATAGATGGACATTTGAGTAGGTGAGTGGATAGACGGACAAAGAGGAGAAAGAAAGGGGGGCTACAAACAGAATCTTTTCCTTTTGGGTTCATCAGTAGCATCAACCTAGAGTATTTAATTAGACCTGAGTGTGGAAAGCTTCTGGGATTCACACTTTTCCAGAGTGGGTCAAAAATTCCCCTTCTACACTCCCATGAATCAGACACTTCCCAAACTCCCTATCTCTTAATCCACTATGTCAGGATTGGGATTTCAGGATATGAATTTGGAGTGAGGGACATAAATGTTAATTTACAGCCCACTATGTTAGAGGGCTCTAGGAAATGCCTACCTGGGTGTGAATTATGTGGGGCAGTAAAATGATTGTTTCCCTGGTGGGTTTTGTGTGGAGAAGCAGCCAACATCCTCTGCTTGGTAAAAAAAAAAAAAAAAAAAAAATAGGATTAAACATGTAAGATGGTCAGATCTCAGATGTTTAAAAAATGAACTTACCTTGCCAAACTAATCAAATGGGGAAACCGAGGACAAAAGCAGAGAGGTGGCATTTTCAAAATCACCGGAGTAGATAGAACAGATTTATAATTAGCCCAAGATTCCCATTTTCTTCTTATTCCAACCTGTTCGCAAGATCATTTCGTAAAGGCCAGCTGGCGCTGGCACCACCGTTACCCTTTAACTGCAGCTCTCTGAAAACACCAGCTGAGAACAACAGAATCTGCTTTCTGGGGCTGGAGAGGTGGCTCAGTGGTTAAAAGCAGCTGTCGCTCCTGCAGAGGGCCTGGGTTCGTTTCTGAGCAACCACATAATCATCCCTGGTTGCACTTTTGTAGAACTACTAGGGACCATAAACAAGAAAAAAAAATACAGCATTTGTCTTCTGATTCTGGCTTAATTCACATAATAAATTAGCTCCAATTGCATCTGGTTTTCTCATAATTGCCAAACTTTGCTCTTCATGGCTGAAAAGAAATCCTGTAGTGTATATATGATGCATACCACATTTTCTTTACCAACTCCCCTTTTGTTGGACGCCTAGGTTGTTTCCATAATTTATAAAAATTGGTTCTTTTTTATGTTAATTCACAAAATCATGAAAACTTTATATTGATGGAGTTCCAAGTCATGTTCAATACACATAAACATTACATAATGTTTAAGTCCATGTATATATATATATATATATATATATATATATATATATATATATATATATATTCACATCTTTCCTTTATGATGAAAACTCCTAAAACCCTTCTAGCCTTTTGAAATGTAGGGTTAATAATTGTTAAAATGTGGATTTAAAAGTGTTCCCCTTAAAGGGCTTATATTTTTTAAATTATTCTATTATTTACGTGTATGGGGTATCGCTTGTGAGTATAGGTGCCTGCAGAAGCCAGACGAGGGCGGTGGGTCTCCCTGGGCTGGAGTCACAGGTGCTAAGGACTAAACTCTGGCCCTCAGAGAAGAGCATACCTTCTTAACAACTGAGCTCTCTCTGCAGCCTGGGGCTCCTGCTTTCAAGGTTTGGTCCCTAGTTGGTGACACTGCTGGATCATGCGACACTAACCTCATCAGTGGACTTGTTTGCTGTGAGTTCACAGATGGATGGGCTATTAGGAGCTGAGACCTAGCTGAAGAGGTAAACCACTGGTAGATACCCTTGTCCTGGGACTGACTCCCCTCTCCTCCCCCCTTCCCACCTCGCTCCCCCTGTTCACTATGAGATGAAGCTCTACCACATGGTTCCCACCATAACCTTCCGCCTCACCAAAACCCAGAAACAATGGAGCCGAGCTACCGTGGGCTGAGTTCACTAAGACTCAGCCAACATAAACCTTTTATTCTTTGAAGTGAACTTGCTCAGGTTTTTTGTCACAGCAAGGAAATGTGACTTGCACAAAGACTGCCCTCTCCAGCCACTGCGCCTTGCAGTGGTGGCCCCAGAGTTTCCCGTTCCTGTCTACTCTCTCCCCTGTTTCTTTTTCTTCTTTGGGGCACGTAGACCTAATCATAGAAGCGACTGACTCCTTCTAAATTTACCTGATACATCCAATGGCTCCTTTAGCTACCAGTTTAGCCCGGTGGCTGACAAGCTTGAGGCGTGCTGGTAGGATGGGAGCCATAGGGGGCCACTTCCGAGAAACAAGTAACGCCTCTGATGACGCACGGACTCACCACAGTGCCTAGCGGACTTTAAAAAGCTCATTCAAATGCCTCTGATTATTTCCCCTGGTATAGATCCGGCCCAAAATATCCAGCAGACCGTTCCCAGTGCTCTTCCCGAGCCGAGGCTTGGAAAGGATGGTGATTTTCCTAAGAAACTCAGCAGCTGTTACATAACAAGGGTTGGAACTGTGTCCCCTTAGCAGGTGAAGCAGCCCCCAGGAGTGGGACAGAAACTCAGACATTATCAGAATGGCTCTCCCCCGGGACCCCCGACACTAAATAGTTTTGCTCTAAGAGCTATTAAAAGTAGACCCATGTCTTGTTTTTGTCCCGGGAGAAAAGTAAGACATAGATTTAGGACTCAGGAGATCTGGGTGGTGGGGACATAGTGTCGTATCCAACCACGGATGACAACTGAGTTTAACTGGGCATTCAGTTCTTGATGTGGCAATAGTGACAGAGGCAACCACGTCACAGTCTGATATTATAAACAGTCAAGGGATCATTCAAACAGATACTGCATGTCTTCCAAATTAGTTTTGAGTAAAGGTTAATAGCAAAGGTGATCAAACAGAGCTGTGTACAATGGTTCATGCCTGTAATACTAGCACTTTAGAGACTGAGGCAGGAGGACTGCTATGAGTTCAAGGCTAGTCAGGGAAATGTAATAACACCCTAACTCCAAAAACAACAAAGTGAACCATTGGACAAACAGAGGTACCAAAACCATTAGAAGCCAGTGTAACAACCGACTTTCCAGAAAATTCCAGCTTACCGCAGGATACGCTAAATATACTACTTCTTTAAACCTCAAATACCATAAAAATTCACCTCAAGATTTCTTTCTATCCCTTCATCTTTTACACAAAGGAAATAGCAGAACAGAGAGGAATGATTCAAAATTGTACATTCAATTAGCCAGGAAACACCTGCCTGCCTTCGAGTCTCCAAGGTTCTTCCACATCTGACCCAGGGACTGTGGGAAGCCATAAGTCCATTCTCAGAAGACCCCAGCTGAGTTTTCATTTCTTCCTGGGCTCATGATCATGTATCCCTTGTGATAGACATTCCAGGGTTCTTCTGAGGGCAGGTTTGTTCAAAACTTTGCTTCTTCAAACAAGCACTTGAACCAAGCACTTATCAACAATGGCTGTAAGTCGAGTCAACTTGACAAACCAAAGGAAACAGCTTCCACGTCACCTCAGAGCACTGGAAATACATCAGACCTGAACCACATGGCCTTGCTGGGATGCTGGGCAACTTCACCTCAGCATCTGTGCCCCCTCAAGCCCTTTCAGTTAAAACTGACGTATGGGACTTGAGACATTACCCCAAAGAGAAGAAAAGGGACATGCAAACACAGACAAGTGGAAAGTAGATTTTCAGAAGACAAATGAGTAGACCCTAAGGGCTTTACACACACAGCTGGTCCTGGATACGCGCTAGTTAATCAAGCAGCCTCGTGTTCGATCCTGGCTCACAGGCTCCTCAGTGAAGAGCGAACAGTGTCTTGCAGGTCTGGTGGGATCTGAGGAGCTCCCGTGTGCAACGTGTCCAGCCTCACTCTGGGAACAGCTAAACCTTTCAGCCTATAAGATGTATGATGGTTCTTCAGTTTGACCGTGTTGCCTTCAAAGGCACTGGTATAGAAATGTAAGCCCCAATCTCATAAGTTAACGGCATTTGGATGTGGGGGCCTTGGAAGGTAATTGGAGTTAGATGAGGTCATGAGAGCAGAGACAGCATGGTGGCACTTTGGTGTCTTTATGAAAGAAAAAGACCTTAGCCACCATGCTTGCTCTGTCTGCCCTTGGGATGCCCATCCCTGTGTTATGATGTAGCATAAAAAGCAGCAGAGCAGACCCAGTTCCGCGGTCTTGGACTTTCTGGGCTTGAGAACTGTGAGCTAAATAAACCTCTACTTTACATAAATACTCAGTCTGTGGTGTTCAGAAACAAGTCCAGACTGTTGAATCCAAAGGCTTGAAGAGCTAGCCCAGAGGCTGACCTGCCAGTGGGCAGAGCTTCAGAGGGTGGAGTCCCCGAGGCTTCAGGGGACCCCCAATAATGTGGAAAGAGAGGGGACCTTTTGGTGAGAGGGAAGTGGGAGAAAGAAATAAGAAAAGAAGGAACAAAAAGAGAAGGAAGCATGAGAGGTGGGGCTGGAAAGAGTGAGGAGTCACCTTGAGGCGTTGCTTTCAAGAGCCATAAAGCCAGAACTGCACCACCCGCCTCCGGTTCTTCTGTTCTAAAATTAACAGAAGCTGCAGCCTGGATTCCACGTGCAGCTTTAGAGGGAGCTGCATTGTCTTAACATTTGAAGGGAATTCACACAGCAGCTAGCTACCTGTCTCTCTCTGGACCCCGAGCCCCTCTCCTACTCGCTGTCTCTGTGAAGCAGGTGCTGTATGCTTGTTAGGACACCTTTCTTCTTTTAAAAACATCAATAGCTGTTTCGGCTTTGTCTGTTTGTTTTGTTCCTGTGTCTCAGGAGTTAAAGCATTTGTGAGATCATGGGTGGACTTCTGCAGCTACTCTACTTCCCACTCTGGTCTAGAGTGTTCCTGTGAAGCCACAGAGTCAGAGGCCAACCCTGGGAAGGCAAAGGGCCACTGAGCAAATGGTTGAAGGATGAACTCCTCGCCCTACTGTGAGCATGAAAAATTAAAGCATATCCATTTCAGTCAACGGTTTCTCTAGTCACCTGTTCAGGCCAATAAACCTCTACCTAGGGTTGTCTTGTGTTTCAAGTATTCATTTACTTTGAATGAGCTCTTACGTCTTTGTCTGCAGGAGTTGTTCCAAAGGTGCAGACAGGACTAAAGGGACTTAAGAGTTCAAAGAAACTCTCAGCATCTCTCCACCCCGCAGGGGCTGACAGATGATCTTTGAATGGGCTCCTGCCCAAGCCCTGGGATTGAAGACCAGAGCAAATGTTCTCCTTCTGCCCAAGCACTGGGTGGAGTAGACAAAACAGGAAGAAGGAAGTGAGGTAGATGGCTCAGTCAGATGCCACACCTCTCCTAAGTTAGTCAGACTGCCATGCCTCTCCTCAGGGAGAGAGATGCGATGAAGCCAGCCACCAGGTCAGACGTGCTGAATCTTTCCCAGTAAGACACCATTCGTGGTGTTACACAGATTATTAGATATGAGTTAGTCAAGATGTGAGTAAGAGGCTGAAACTAAGGGCCAGGCAGTGTTTAAAAGAATACAATTTGTGTGTTGTTATTTCGGGCATAAGCTAGCCAGGAGGCCGAAAGCAGGGGGGCGGGAAGCCGCCCGCAGCTCCTCACTACAAACCTGACACGTCTTCTGGCCTCTGTGGATGCTGTACATACATGGTACATATAGGCAAGACATTCATTCACATTAAAAAATATTCTTAGTATGGTATTTCAGCCTACTTTAGGGTACCCCTGAAGTCAGCTTCTTGAGAGGCCCTGTGGCAAGGGCTCCTGGGTTAGGAAGGCTTCATTCGGTCTCTTGGCTTTATGGATCCAGGATTCCTCGGTAAAGAGCAAAACTGTATCCCAGATGCACCTATGTGGGGAGGTGGAGACAACATCTTTTTTGGGCTTGTCCTGTCTCCTGATACGGGGTGCTCCAACTTTCTACTTCCTTATTTATAGCCAACACGCTCACTCTTAGGGTTCTTATCTTCAGGTAACAAGAAGGCTTCTTTTTTGGCATAAAATATTTCTCTGGGAGGTTACTCCAAAACCTTGTCTCCTAAAAGAGGGTGATATTGTGAAACCAAAGAAGGAAAGATGTCAGGGGAGCCATCACGTCCAAATCTTAGCTATAACCCCCACTGGCTCTTTATGTGGGCCAGGATTTCAGAGTTTTCTGTATTCCTGATTCATACTCTGTCCTGACTTGTGAAGTGGTGGGTTAAGGAGAGCATTTGCCCCGGTCTTCAACACCAGGGCTTGGGCAGGAGACCATTTACCCCAGTCTTCAACCCCAGTGCTTGGGCAGAAGGAAAGCATTTGCTCTGGTCTTCAATCCCAGGGCTTGGGCAGGAACCCAATGCTTCACTGGACATGCAGTACCCACAGAGAGAGGACTGCTGAACTTGCCTAAATGTGAGATGATTCTTTGGGGTTCCTGACTCATGAAAGAGTCTGCAAGACATTCTACAGGACACAACAGATACTGACTGAACTGCCTTTGAAATTTTCTGCTTCATGGAAGTGTCTGCTTGAAATTATGGGCCTGTAGGCCGAAGATGGATGCCCCAACGGTACAGAGGAACTTTGGGTGACTGTCCAGGAAGCAAGATGTCTCTGTGATTTCTAGAGTTTTGGAAGTAGCTTACTTCTTGTTCACCTAGGTAATATATCCTTCTGGAGTCTTTGATGGAGTTGAAGAATAGATAGATAGTTATAGTTGTTTTCCTTTGTTATGATAAAAGGTAAAATAGATATAAATATTGTAACTGTAATTCTTACTTGATAACTGTTTTGTTATATGTAATTTTACTATGTTAAAGTTAAAGCTTTTCTTTTTTGTTTAAACAGAAAAAGGGGAAATGATGGAGGATTCTCATTGGCTAATAAACAAACTGCCTTGGCCAGCCCTTAGGTGGGTGGAGTAGACAAAACAGGAAGAAGGAAGTGAGGTAGATGGCTCAGTCAGATGCCACACCTCTCCTAAGTTAGTCAGACTGCCATGCCTCTCCTCAGGGAGAGAGATGCGATGAAGCCAGCCACCAGGTCAGACGTGCTGAATCTTTCCCAGTAAGACACCATTCGTGGTGTTACACAGATTATTAGATATGGATTAGTCAAGATGTGAGTAGGAGGCTGAAACTAAGGGCCAGGCAGTGTTTAAAAGAATACAATTTGTGTGTTGTTATTTCGGGCATAAGCTAGCCAGGAGGCCAAAAGCAGGGCAGTGGGAACACAGCCCCCAGCTCATCACTACACAGGTTCTCTGAAACTGGAGTCACTGATGGTTGTTAGCCACAAAGTAAGTGCTAGGAACTGAACCTAGATCCTCTGCAAGAGCAGTTAAGAGCTCTTAACCACTGAGCCAGCTCTTCAGTCCAAGTTCATATGTTTTCCGCCCCTCTTAACTTTGAGACTGAGCCCCAGACTTACATGCTCTGAGCTAGTCATGAGCCTAGAACATTTCTCACAGAACTGAACTGTCTAGTTACTAGACTGTCTAGTCACTAGATTCTAATAGGGTTGGCCTACAGAGTTTGGCATGTGCAATGGCTGGGGGAACATCTAGTTTCCAGGACAGTCTCCTGGCTCCAGGTCTACCCATCAACAGTGACTATTCAGTGACCACCAGAGATTCTAATCTCAATAAAGATTTGTGATTTCCTCAGTTTTTTTTAATTGAGATGGAATTCAAATAACATTAAAGTAACTATTTAAAAATGAATAATTCATCTACACTTAGCACATTTACAGTGTTGTGCAACCAACACCTCTCTCTACTTTAAAAACATTTCATTGCTCATGTGTTTCACTTTTGATGAAAATAGACAGTCAGGGGTCACCAGACAGCTGAGCAAAAGTGTCTGCTATGAATGATAGGCAGGAAACAAAACAGCAGAAAAATACAAGAGAAATCAAAGACAACATGGAATGACAGGAATAAGGAAAAACAAAGCGTATTTTATATTTTTAGGGCATGTGGTACCTATACACGATAATGGGCTTCATTGTGACTTTTTCATACATGTACATAGAATATTTTAGTCATATCTTGTCCTATTCTTACTGATCCCCTTTCTCTTCCTAGTTACTATTCTTATTAGTTAGTTATTCTTAAACTGTAGATCATGTCTTTTAAAAATACTTTATTTGTTTATCTTCGTGATGTGATTGTGTGTGTGTGTGTGTTGGGGTGGGGCACACAGTGTGTGAGTGGAGGTTAGAGGGTAATATGTGGGAGTTTGTTCTCACCTTTCAAACTCAAGTCTCTAGGCTTGGTGGCAGGCACCTTTACCAACAGAGCGATCTAGCTAGCCATGTGTGTGTGTGGCTTTGTGTGTGTGTCTGTGTGTGCATGTGTGTGTGTCTGTGTGTGCATGTGTCTGTATCTGTGTGTGCATGTGTCTGTATCTGTGTATAGATGTGTGTGTGCATGTGTGTGTATGCCTGTGTGTTTCTATGTGTGCATGTGTGTGTGTCTGTGTGTGTGCATGTGTGTGTGTGTCTGTGTGTGTACGCTTGTGTGTGTGTCTAGGTGTGCATGTGTGTGTATATGTGTACCCATTTGTCTTGAGTTAAATGAAGTTTTCTTGCTGGCACATGGACCCTACATGGACAGTCGCAGTATCTTTATCACTGAAACAAATCTCTCTCTCCAACAGCAACCACTGTCAGTAGTCTTTGGGGAGGGCTGGGGCCTTGTGTACTCCTCTGCTTAGAGCTACAGTTAATTCCTGAAAGTCCCCAGGGCAGTGTGTGATGTGAGTTCAAGAGGCAACTGTCGTGTTCAGTCTAGAAGACAAAGCCTTAAAAGTCTCCTTCTCTTTCTCTCTTCTTATATTCTTTCCATCATGCCTTCTGTGATGCCCCTGAGCCTTGGAGGGCTGGCATAGATCCACCACTTATGGTAGAACATTTCTCTGCTGGCCCCTGAGCCTTGGAGGGCTGGCATAGATCCACCACTCACGGTAGAGCATTAAATAGTTACATATTCTTAGAACATTGACCTGTGATGAGTGTCTGTCATTCCTGCTGCTCCTTACAAAAGGGAGGAGCTTCTTGGACTAAAACAGATATCCTTACAAATCTATGGGTATGGCCTTACAAATACTCAGAAGGCAATTGAGTAGGTGCATCATGTCTACTTAGCAAAACAACAGCTACAGCTTAGGTCAGGACCAATGACCTCCCCAGCCACGGGCTTTCGACCAAGTTTACAGTATCACACGGGATTCCCTCCTATGGAGCAGGCCTCAAGTCCAGTGTAAAGTAGTTGCTTACCCTCCACTAAACATCCATGCCACTACTGTGCCGTCTCCCCTGCTCAGTGAGTTGAGTTGGCTTTTCTTCCCCAGCAACCCATGTAGTAATGTCTAACACAATGTCTAGCTAGCTTCCAGCTCAGTCTTAACTTGATTTCTCTACATCCTATGATAATATTGTTGGGACTTCTAAGAACAGGGTTCTACCATTTGTTTCTGCTAGGTAACCAACAGCAGCAACAATTGTCTTCTTGGAACCTCAGAGATCTCCCTAACCAACCCCTCATAGGGAGGTAGGTCACCACTAACACTGGGATTTTATTTAATAATCTATGGCTTCCAGGAGCAGCTCTATCCACCCATACAAAGTATACTTATTGTATTATTTTATTTTAATTAACTTAATAATATTAGATTTTCCTATGACTTTTTCATACACCATTAGTTTGGATTGACACCTCCCCTATTTAGCCTAGTTTTCCCTATCCCTGGCTAAATGTCTCAGAATCCCTCTTTAAATCTTTAATACCCCATTTTTCTTCTACCAAGAGAAAGCTTTTACATGTATAATAAAATGTAATGAAACTTGATATTTTATACATTCAACCTAAACATTAATTTAAAAATAAAATTTGAAGAATTTTTTTCTTAGAAATTTGAGAAGTGACTATGTCTCGGTAGCAAAAAGCTGATGCTTAAGAAGGGGAGGGGATATCCGGTAAGTGTACAAATGGGAGCAAGCTCTTGGGAATTCAAAGTGTAACACTGGAAAATTTTTTAAATTTTATAGAAAAACATGGGAAAAGTTGATAATAAAAAGATAACCCAAAGACTAAGCAAAGACTATAAACACGGAAAGAGAAAATTATTAGCATCTATGTGTTTCTCTGGACATTTCAACATTGAGTAATAGGAATTATCTTTTAAAGAGAGTGTAGAGAAAACATATTAATCAAGAGCAAACACAGGAAAAGCATCTGAAGAAATTTATCTCCACATTGGCGATGAAACCTGGCTTTTCTGAATAAACAATGAAGAGCAGGTTCACAACAAGAAAAGCCATAGAGCTGGCATAGGAAAATATCCTAATTTTGGAGAGATTCAGAATGGGTAGGGAGATGGGAAGGCCACAAACAGAGGATTTGGAATCAGAAAGTATTTGTTTCTTACAAGCAGTAACAGAGTCAGAAAAACAATGAAAGAATGCTTTTGAAACGGTGACGAAATGACTTGTGAATGAAATTTTTATACCTAGCCAATCTAGCTATCAGGTGTAAATGAAAATAATGTTAATTACAGATATTTTGGGCCTCCATTTATTAATATCTTCCACCCAAATAAGGAAATATTTTAAAAGAGGAATCTAAAATGATAAAAGTTAAAGGCAATTGTAGGGCAACATGGGAAGATGGGAAGGTCAAGTCCAGAAATAATCCAGAAGAGGTGTGTCTGAGGCAAAAAACGTATTCACATGCTGGTATTCACAGGGATTGAAGCTGTGGCAGAGGTGATGACTCATGGTTCAGTACACAGAAAATTAAGCACATCAAACAAATGAAGCTATTGTTAAGTCTAGAAAACTGAAAGCCAAGAAGGAAAAGGTAATTATGGTTATCCATGTGGTCCAGATGCAATTGACATTTACACAGTCAAATGAAACAACTTCTGTTAAACATGGCAGAAGACATTTCATGGTCAGGGCTGGGAGCTTGAGAGACCAGAGGAGGCTGGGAAATCTGAACTTGCTTTAGAACTTGTTGCAATGACCAACGCCCCTCTGTGACAATGTTCTTAACCTGTTGTAGTTACTTTTCTGTTAATGGGATGGAATGCCACAACTCAAAGCATTCCCAGGAAGAAAGGGGTTTGTCTGGCTTGTTGTGGGGGAAACATGATACAACAGCAGGAACAGAAAGCTGAGTGTTTTCATTTGCACCCAGAAAGCTGAGAAAGAAAGAATAGAAGCAAGGCAAGTTCCCCGCCCCAGGGGACAAACTTCTTTCAATAAGATCCACCTCCCAAAGGCTCTATAGTCTCCCTAGACACCATACTGGAACCACTGTTCAAATAAGTGATGTTTCTCCAAACCACCACATCCATCATGAGGATGGAGCCTTGTGACCTACTCCCCTCTAGAAAGTCCCACCTCTTTATACTGTTATGATGAAACTCGGTTTCAACTTGAGTTTTGGAGGGAACATTGGAAGCTCAGTAGAAGTCTTCACCTTGGAGCAGCTGAAATTAAACAGAAAAGGAGGTGAGAGGATTATTGTGTTGATACAAGCCTTTTAACAATGTTTGGCTTTCTAAACTG
The DNA here is from genome assembly GCF_903992535.2 of Arvicola amphibius. NCBI lineage: Eukaryota > Metazoa > Chordata > Mammalia > Rodentia > Cricetidae > Arvicola > Arvicola amphibius. The sequence continues at coordinate 7,732,200 of NC_052056.1, read as the reverse complement.
GATGTGTGTATTCATGGAAACCTAGATTAAATTATTTTAAACTCCATTGTTTTAACAACTTGATTCGCCAACCAAGCTATAACACACCAAGGTATACCCAGTGGCTCATGACGATCTCCCTTGCAGTAAGCAGCTCACAGAGAAGAAATGCTGTTTGCTGCTGGGACCCGTTCTGAACAATGTGACCTCTTTTTCAACCCTGATGAAATGGAGCCACTAAATAAAAGTCAGATCCAGTTACACTCAAAACGCAAGTGATGTGTAACTAAAATATTTGTAAGCCCCAGGTAATGGCCTGGTTATTCCTGCAGAATCTATTGTAGCAGCATCTGAGAACACTACAAAATTTATAAATGTTGCTCTCACTCTGGGCTCTTATGGCTCCTGCTGACCTTACTGAAGAGCAATTTACCAGCCTCTAGTATGCTTTCTGGTTTGGGTTTTTAAAGCATACGTTTAATGGTCTGTCTTCATGATAATAAAGACAATAGCTTACTAAATGTTTTTTATCCCATGTCCAATAATGATGAATACAGAGAAAATGTGAAGATGGTCAAATAAATAAGAGACAAGAAGGGACTGACTGAACCTACAGTGAAGAAGACAAAAACACCAGCCAGATTTGTGACACAAAATGACAGCTTGGAGTGATGGGGACCAAGGAGAGTTCTTCCTCACGGTCAATTCCAGGACAAGTTCTCATCTCCCCAATATTTTAAATTTTATTTTTAACTTTTTTACTGAGCTATACATTTTTCTCCACTCCTCTTTCTTCCTCCCCTCTCCCCTTCTACCCTTTCCCCTGATCCCCACGCTCCCAATTGACTCAGGAGAGCTTGTCTTTTTCACCTTACTATGTAGACCCATGTATGTCTCTCTTTGTTGCCAACTCTGTTGTCTAAGTTCGCCGGGGTTGTGAGCTGTAGGCTGGTTTTTCTTTGATTTATGTCTAAAAGCCACTTATAAATGAAAACATATTATATTTGTCTTTCTGTGTCTGGGTTATGTTACTCAATATGTTGTTTTTTAGATCCATCCATTTGCCTGCAAATTTCAAGATGTCATTTTTTTTCTGCTGTTTAGTACTCCATTATGTAGATATACCACATTTTCTTTAATCCATTCTTCAGTTGAGGGACATCTAGGTTGTTTCCAGGTTCTGGCTATTACAAATAATGGCTCAGCCATTAAAGGCTAGGCTCACAACCAAAACTATTTTTAACTATTCATTGATTTTTTTGGGGGGATTAAACATCATACATCCCAATTCCATTCATCTCCACATCTCTTCATATCTGCCCTTTACCCTTGCAATCTCCCCCTCAAAAATAAAATTTAAATGAGAAAGAATCTTGTCATAGAAGTTGTACTGTGACACAGTGAGTCACACAGTGTAAACTTTTAGTGAATATGTCTTTACTTTCAAGTGTTCATTGCAATGAGTCATTAGTCTGGTTTGAGGCTTCTGGTTTCTGCTACACTATGGATCCTGGGCACTCACTGGAACTCTTCTTGAATATCCTATTATTACCCTGTGTCATGGAGAACCTGCCGCTTTGGGTCTGCAGGACTGGCCTCTTCATGTGCTCCAGCAGACCACAGATGGGGAGGTGCTGAGGTGGGCCAACTCATAGCCCTGTTTCTGGGCCTGGGTAACACTGAATGGGTCAGCCCACCAGCCCTCTCTCATGCTCACCACCAGGATGAGCTCCGGCTCTCCAGCACTGCCCCAGCTAGGTCACCCTAGGCACAAGCAGCAAGGGAGGAGCCGATTCTCCTGCTCTCACTCCCTTGGGACCAACTCACTTATACCTACACCACCAGGGCCAGCTGGACCGTGCTGCCCAGAGAGGTTCCCGGGCCTTTCTAAGGAGTGTTGCGGCTGGTGAGGGACAGGGCCAGCTCTTCCTCAATCATGACCCAGAGTGCAACTCTCCAGCCTGCTGAAGGTGCTGCCCAGGTGAGGTGCAATGCCTTCTCTCCAGAGTGCTGTAGCCAGTGAGGGGCTGGACCAGTTCTCCTGCTCTTGTGACATCAGGGCCAGCTCTCCCACCTGCCACAGGGGGTGATGGGTGGGAGGGTGTCTCTCCCTGGCCACCATATGGAAGTTGGTGGAGGTGCAGGCAAGCCATCCCTGAGAGTGGGAGAGCTGGCCCTGTCCTCCCCCCCATGTCTGCCATGTGGTGGCATGGCTGAGGGAAAGATGTCATCACCCCTCTCCACCTGCAGCAGGCAGGAAAGCCGACCCGGCCCCCTACTAACTGCAGCACTCAGGAGAGTGAGCCCTGTGTTTTGCCTGGGCAGCACAGTAGAGCTGGCCCTGTAGATGGGGGTGCAACGTGCTGACCTTGAGGACATGACCAGGGGAGGCCTGGCCTTGCCCCTCCTTCCTCCATTTTAAAAGAAAGCGTATCATGGACTCTGCCAAGTGATAGGAAAGGGTCTAGACTCTGTAGTCATGGTACCTCATGTCTGTGGGAAATGCTCAAGGGATATGGCCCCAGGGACCTAATCAGCTGGGCACTTTAGCTAATGTGGACCTGCTAGGACAGGAAGGAGGGTGTTCAGAGGAGAATGAGAGCATCTAGAGTGAAAACTACCCGGAGCCTATGGAGAGCGAAGACACACCTCACAGTCCTCAGCTGTGTGAAAACAGGCCACCGTGTCCTCTAAGATGCTGAACTGTGTGACCACAGAACCAGCTGAAGGCAGGGAACCTCGGCATAAGTGAATGTGGAGCAGGGGTAAGAGCTGTATTGGGGACTTTGCAGGGTGAAAAGGGCCACCCACTGTTCAAGTGTTCTCTGGAGTGAAGGGCAGGAAGACTGAGCAAGTGAAAACAGAGCCTGACCCAGGAGAACCACAGAGAACTGGGAGACTCCAAGGAGGCTCTACTTGAGTGAGTAACAGTACCAAAGCTATACAATGAACCAACGCTATACCAAATTAGCAGGCTGTCACCTGACCCCTAATGTGACGGTCTTGGTGGGAAGGAGACAGGCTATCTTAGAGACAGGAGTAGGTTATGAGGGCAAGGCCTGTAGAAAGTTCTGGTAGCCTTTCCCAGAGGCTCCACAAGCAAGCTTTTGTCCTACCCAACAAGAATATGGACATTGATGAGCCAAGAACTGGCCCTCACCAGGCAGCCACATTTGCCAGGCCTTGTTTGGTCTTTCCACCTTCAAGAGCATGAGAAACACATTTCTGCCTCTCCCAACTTACCCGTTGTATGTTATTCTGTTACAGCTAAGGAGGACTATGGTCTAAGAAAACTGAGAAGGGACGATAGGCATATAGGATGAGATAGGATGAGAAGGGATATAGCTTCCATATAGTTATTCAGACCCAGGGTTGACAATTTCTGGGTCCTCTTCCATAACAGCAGGGCCCCATGGCCTCCTTCAACCTCTGATAGGAGCAGAGTAGATGGGCTACAAAAAATGAAAAAGAAGAATGTCCCTAGGGCCTGGGAAGATGTCTCAGTCAGTAAAGAATTTGCCACACATGCATGAGGATTCCAATTGTTCGAATGTCAGACTTAAGTTTCCAGTGTGACAGTGTGGTGGGCATTTAGTGTGCAGTGTAGCGGTGTGAGCTGGTGGGACCTAAAGAGGTGATCATATCATATCGTGAATGCTAACACTGGACTAATATCATTATCACAAGAGAACACTCATTGTCAAACAAATACGATCCTCTCTCTTGAGCTCCCTGGGTGCTTTGCCTTTCTGCCTGTCACCACAGCACAACACAGCAAGAAGGACCTGTGCTAGATATTAGGCCTCAACCTTTGCCTTCCCAGCCTCCACGACTATGAGAAATGACTACACATTAGCTGGACACGGCTGGACAGGCCACCCAGCAGTTGTACGCCCGAGGCAAGACATTGTACATTTGAGACCAGCCTGGACTGCCTAGTGAGACCCTGTCAGGTAATAAGTAAATATGCCTCTTCATAGACTACCCAGGTGTTCTATTCCAGTAACACAGGGTAGCTAAGATGTTCGGATTAACTTTTTCCAAAATGGGCATCTTGTCCTGAGTCCTGGCACCCAATGCTCCCTCTAGATGATCTGAGGTGTATGTGTCACATTGAATCCTTTTTCCTGAAGGGGTCCCTCGAAGGACACCTAAGTCACTTACATATCATAGACTGGGTTTGGCAGGAGCACAGACTTCATGTGTTGCTTAGGGGTTGGTGAAGGGTCTCACCATAGTGGGCAGGTGGTGCCAACTCCGCCAGGGCTCCTTAGGTCACCCCTGCAGAACCTGTCACCTTCCAGTGGCTGACAGCTTCCTCCTTGGACACAAGACAGTGTCCCAGCTTGCGGAATCTGATGACGTGGCATCACTGTGGCCCCGGCCAGTTATTTAAGGAAAGTCACAAGTCCGGCCCAGTTTCCAGGCTGCAGAAATAGACTTTGAAATACTTCTTGAGCGTCAAAGACTCATGACCAGGCTGAATCGCCTGTGCTTGGAGTCGGTTTGTGCTGTGGCCTATTATTGAAGCTGAAGAGGAAGTCAGACTGCAAAGTCATCTACACAGGAAAACTTGCAGGGGAGACCGAGGCCAGTACAGACACAGACAGCCTGGGGAAGGACAGAAGCCAGGACAGGTCTGTCCTGAAGACGCTTCTGGAGTTTATTCATGGGTGAGAATAACTAAAGGAAGTTGAGGTGGGGCAGTGCTGAGTGCCTGACACACTATTCAACTTCCACAGCATCCCGCCAGCATCCTCCGCATGAATCCTCACATGGTTCTGCCCTGGGTACCACACCCAAGACTCGGCACAGAGTAGTTCATATTACCAGCTGTGTCAAGAGATGTCATTGTTGATCCCATGTCACAGAAAAGGAAACTAAGGCCTGGAGAGGTCGTATGACTAGTCCAAGGTCACACAGGTAGTTGCCCAGGGAGTTAGGTTTGACCACTATATAGGGAAGGAAACAGGCTCAGAGGAAGACTTTGCTAACAGAACTGAACTGAAACTCCTGCTAAATCTAATCCTTGTCTGGGCTTGAATATGCTGGGTTGCTTCAAGGAATATTCTACACTCTTCCAGAAAGAAAAGACTTGCATCTGGGAAGAGGCGGACCAAGGCACCCAGACTTTAGTGAAGCTGAGTTAACGGATATGAGGAGTGGGCATTAGTTGAAGTGCCTAAGAAAAGAGCGCCGCGTGCAGTCCCGCCAGCACAAATGAAGTAGGAGAGATGGCACACACCTGGGACGCGCAGCTGTCTTCTGTCTGCTTGGAGGGTTGATGTCTTGTCCATAAAGAGAATGGACTACTTCCTGTCTGCGGCAAACACGGACATCTTTATTTATGGGGAGTTTGTGTAAACACAGGCAGGGGTTGCTGGAAACCCTTCGCAATCTGATTCTCCTGTCACCCTGTGTTCCCAGCTGGACAGTCCTGTCACACAGACCCGTCTCTTAAGCTGGCCTGGAACACAGGGAGGGCGAATCTAGAAACTCTCCCATGGCAGCCTTAACTGCCGCAGTTCGGGGCCTTCCCCAGCCTAAGGACATACCAAGAGTTCTAGCAGGGGAAGAGGGAGGGGGCCGTGCTTGACAGCTGTTGGGGAGTCTGTGGAGTTCCCACCGGCCCCTGCCTCGGCCTGGACAGAAACAGAAAAGCAATTGACAGAATACTCTCTGCTCTGTGCTTGGAGGGACAAATCGCCTTTGTCAGTGTGCCTGCCATGTTCTAGAAAACTCTACAAGAGCCTGAGGGATGTGTTCATTGTCAGACAGAGCTCAAAAGGGCAAAATGACCACAGAAATGAGGAGCTCTGATGGGGACCTTGGAATAAGGAAGGGTCACAGGGCTGACCTCCCTGGAAGAACACTGGAATTGACTTCTCAGGAAGAAAATTTGGCTTCCCCTCCTACACTGGGCCTCTGGCACCCTTATGAAGACAGAAGTCCTCAGTTCGTCCCCCCCGCCCTGTCTCTCTCTCTCTGTCTCTCTCTGTCTCTCTCTCTCTCTCTCTCTCTCTCTCTCTCTCTCTCTCTCTCTCTCTCTCTCTCTCTCTCTCTCTCAGTTTTATTTTTAGTTTTTTCAAGACAGGGTTTTTCTTTGTAGCCATCCTAGAACTCACTCTGTAGACCAGGTTGGCCTCAGACTCACAGAGATTCACCTGCCTCTGCCTCCCAAGCACTGGGACTGAAGGCATGCACTGCCATCACCTAGTTCATGCCTCTTTTTTTTAAATGATACACACCTTCGTTTGTTGCCTCTTCTGTGAGCATTGGTGGTAGTGAAGATGCGCATGGCAGGAAGGTTGGACAAGAGGGTTACCAGGGAGACCTGGCCCAGGTTGGCTACAAAACTCCTATGAGCACAGTAGTGTGTGCTTCTGGGCCTCAGGGTGGTGTTTCCCTGAGCTGCACCCAGTGCCCTGTGGAGCAGGAGGTGAGGAGGCACGTCCCCCCATAGCGCTTCCACTCCGGCCTCTCTCTCTCTCTCCTCCGAGTCTCCTCAGGACGCCAGTTTCTGCCCCACAACCCCTTCCACCACCATAATTTGGACACAAAGAGGGAGATGCCCCTGGAAACCAGGATGGTTCTCCTGGTTTCTGTCCCCTCTCTGCCCTCCCCCTACTCTACCTTCTCCACACCTTTCTGGTCAGTCGCCTGATTTTAAGTGGGGTGGAAGGGGAGAGGGAGGAGGGCTGGGGAGGGCTGTTTCACACGTCCATCAAGGCCTCCTCCTTTCTCTTTGTAGGCTCTATTCGGACTGACTATTTTTATTTTTTATCTCCAGTGCCCAGGGTTTCTACCTTTCCAAAACTACTCTCAAAAAAAAAAAAAAAAAAAAAAAAAAAAAAAAAAAGACTCTCAGACTACTTGAGCATGTTCAAAAGATTTAGCCCTTTGAGTTCCTATGGAGACTTCAAAGAGCCCAATACTCCCAGAGGAATGAATGGCTCCAAGATTCCAAGCTCAAACTTGGGGGAGGGGTCCCAGAAGAATCTCTTTCCAGCGGTGAGCTCAAGTTGCCCTAAGCACCCTGAAGATTCTTGAGGGTCCCAAAGTATAAGCCTGAAAGGGGGACAGGATCTTGGTGATTGTCACAAGCAAAATGCTACAGCTGAACTATCAGAACCCTGTTTGCTGGAGGATTGTGCCGTTCAGGGAGCTGGGAGTAGCTCACGTCATCAGTAGCAAACTGGAGACATAGGTCAGTTCTCTCTGGAGTCTGCACAAGCCAGCGTTTCCCTGTTGCTGCTGGTAGCTGACAAGCCAGAGCCTGTCAACTGAAGGAAGGACCTCATCCTCTCCAGAGGCGGCCTGCATCCCACATCCTGCAGCCCTCACGGAAGCTATCTGGAAGCTCCCCGTTGAGGGCACGTCATGCAATGGTCATCCTGGTTTGTTTTCTCTAAGTCTTCACAGTGGGGACTGACAGTGTTCACTGTTCATATTTTACTGAGAGGAAAGTGCCCACCAGTTCCCTCCCAGGAAACCAAATGCTTCTTTCCATGTTGGAGGAACAGCAAGCTCTGAAAATCCCCGCGGAGCCGAGCAAGAATGAGTCACACTCTGTATTCAGAGGCAATGCCAACATATGCTGGGCACATGTGCGGGGAGTCGGTCATGCTGCCGAGGCGAGTCCTGAGAACGGCCCACTCGAGAGAAAGTTCCTTATTTCACACTTTGCCCAAAACAGAAACTCACACCAATTCTGCCACCCTAAATAGCACAGCCGTAGGCCTTGGCATTTCGGAAGGCTGCTTGGAGGCACCAGGACGCTCATTTGAAATCAGACCACAGAAGGGCAAGTAGGATTTATAGAAACTGAATGAGCCCCATTAGCTAAGAATAAAAGAACCCAGATTCTAAAAACACAGCAGCTCTCTCTTCTAGCCAGGCCCCCACGTTTTCATTCCCATGTGTCATTAAAGTCTGTGCCTTTCAAAGATGTTTCGATGGTCCTTGCCATAAAGGATCGATTCATTTAAGACAGCTGATGGTCCCTGGTACAGAAGACACTACCTAAGTGACCCGGACACAGAGGGTGAGACACAGGAGATGGAGCTGGTGGGCCTCTGGTTATTTTTTTTTTTTTGAAAGAATGTTGGAGTGTTACAGCCACAGGATGACGCCTTGGGCTAAAACAGCCTTTGCAAACCTACTTGTTCCATACAAAGACTCTTAAAACAACACTTGTCCCAAGACACAGGAAAAAAAAAAATCCTAAGAAACACATTCAAATTGCTTCCTTGGGGAAAGATGGCTGCAGTGCCTCCCTGAACATTCTCTGAATGTTTAATTGGGGAAACTGAGGCTGAGCTGAATCTTGGGGGTCTGCATTGTGCAATTAATATGAATCCTTGCCTGGCTCCTCTCCTTGACTCTCAGGCGAGCGTGTCAACAGTCCGTAGGAACTGACTGCCGCCCACTGTGATGGTTAGTTAGCCTTCACTGTCAGCTTTGACTGGAGTTCCCCAGGTATCCCACCTCTGAGTGCATCTGTGAGGACGTTTCTAGGGAGGATCAGCGGAGGAGGAGGAGGGAAGCCCCACCCCGGCTGAGGGTAGTACCAGCCTGGGCTGGGTTCTAGAATGAATTAAGAAGGACAAAAAGAGGAGGCAAGATGGGGATGAGCACTCATCTCTCTCAGCTTCCTGCGTACAGATAAAATGTGGCCCCCTGCCTTGTGCTCCCGCCACCACGTCTCCTTGCAAGGATGGGTTTTAGCCCCTCAAACACTTCCTTTCTTAAATTCCTTTTGCCAGATGGCATGTCACAGTGAAGAGAAAAGAAACCACGCCCACACCCTATTGCCAGAGGAAATGAACTTGGTTGGTGGGCAAAGAAGGCTCGGGTACAAAGGGATAGTGATGCTCCTCCCCTGGACACTCCTGGACACACCCAACCCAACTGAAACTCTCTGTCTACAGCTTTTGCAAAAGGCCTCACTCAAAACAGGCCTCCTGTCCCACTAGATTGCGTATAGGCCTTTGTCCCCATTGTAGGTCCCAGTGTCCACATATCCACCAGGAAATATGTCCACAGCCTAGTTCCTGGAACCTAGGGATAAGAGCATGTTTGGAGGGGAAGGAGAGTTTTTATAAAATAGTCTTTACTAAATTAAGGAGTCAGAGATGATGAGTTTACTCTGGATTATCTAGGTCAGCCTAGATAGAAGAAGTTGGCACAAGAGATGCGGAAAAGGTGGTAGCAAGAATAAATCCACAGATGCCAAGGAAAATCACCAGTCACCAGCTGCTAAGAGACAGGAGGCAGATGCTTGCCCTGTGCCCTGCAGGAAGCATGGCATTGCTCATATCCCAAGCCTGCAGGACTCCAGACATCTGACATCATCCTCCTGTCTGGATTCTGCTCAGTTTGCCTAAGAGCTAAACTGTAGCATGCACAGGCATCACACACACACACACACACACACACACATGTACACACATGCACAGCACACACACACACACACACACAGCACCTACTTTAGGAGACATTCTTGAACCATATCTGAACCCTCACAAAATGTTCTGGTTTGAGCCAATACATTAGGCTTTATGGGAGTCACCTGCTGGTCTTCCTGGATGGGCATCCTGTGGAGAAGGGGCCAAGGAACGCTCTCGGCTCTCCAGAAAGGGCTACATGAATGCATTAATACATTCTCGGCTTTCTAGGCTACAGGGTCTCCACTACTGTGCTGCTACCTAACTGTGCCTTTGGAACAGGAACCCGGCCTTAGATGATGCATAAATGAACATTTGTGGCTGTGTTCCAGGAAAACTTAATTTATAAAAGCGGGCAGCCAGCCAGATACAGCACTTGGGAGCAGTCTGCCGACCCTTACTTTAGAATAACGCTTCTGGCCTCTCCCCCACCTTATTCTTCCCAGGGGACCCATTAGGACTGATGGGTTTGCCTCTCAGGGCTCTGCCTGAGTGTGGAGAGCCGCACCACATTGAAGTCATAGGGAGCAGGACTCCTAGGAAGGCCAAAGCTGTTTAATGAAGTCCCTCATGGGTCTGGGATCCAGACTCCTTCTGAGCTTCAGTATCAGCAGGGCCACTTGGCTAAGAGGGAGATGTGACTATGGACAAGATCATCAAAGTAAGATGACAGCAGCTCCAGCTACATGGTCCTTAGCATTCTGCTCAGTTACTCCAAACTTGGGGGAGGGAAGTACTGATATCTTGACCTCCTTCCTGGTCTCCCACAATGGTGGGAAAGGGGGTGCAGTTCAACACTTTGTGTTGGATCCCTGTGTCTGTGATTTGACACTCTCTTAGGAACCCTCAGAAATAGCATGACCACAGCCACCAACTAGCAGCTCTTCTCTTCTGCTGGGTGAAAATGCCCCACGGATATGTCCCTCTGCAGCCCATGCTGCTGCCCCGTGGACATGTCCCTCTGCAGCCCAGGCTGCTGCCCCGTGGACATGTCCCTCTGCAGCCCAGGCTGCTGTGATGGTGTTTGGGAAGTGCAGTTTTGATGAGATGGGTTTGGAGATACAACCTCAGAGATGTTGAAGGTTCTACAGGGAAGATGTAGGGGCTAAGTTCTCTCTTGCCCTTCCTCATTCTCAGAAGCTCACCCTTCCATACACCAGCACTGGATTCTCACCAATTGCTCAAGTAAAGTACAACAGTCATCGGCGGCGGCGGCAGCAGTAGCAGCAGCAGCAGCAGCAGCAGTATTAGATGATGCAAATAGCCAAAGAAGACAGAAAACAAAACCACCTAATCTCCACACAGGGAGAGCTGTCAAAGTTGGCATGTGTAATGGCTAATCTTGTCAACCTGATGGATACACACCTGTGGGTGTCTGTGAGGGTGTTTTCAGAGCCAGTTAACGGAGAAGAAAAAAAACTCATCCTGAATAAGGATGACATCGTTCCACAAAATGGGGTCCTAGACTGAATGAAAAGAAAAAGCAAAATGCCCGCATCCAGTTCTCAGACACCTGACTGCGGATGCAGTAGGACCAGCGGCCTCAACCTCCTGCCCACATGCCTTCTCCATGTGGATGGGCTGAATCCTCAAACTGTGAGCCAAAACAAACTTTCCCTTCCTTAAGTTGCTTTTTGCCAGGCATTTTGTCACTCCGCTGGGAAAAGCAATTCATACATATATCTTTCCAGACACAACATGAGATCATAATGTCCATGCTGGTTTGAAAGTGGCCTTCCAAACATAACCAATGACTTTGCGGGTCCCACAGCAGAGCCCAGATTCTGATTTTTATTAATGACACACTTCATTTTCTTGATCCTTGGTTATTGGCTATTGGTTTCTCCTTGTTTTTTTTCCAGTACAAACAATACCATAACCACCACTGTAGCTACTCGGGGAAGTACATCCTAATTATTTACTCAAACTAAGTTCCAAGAAGACAACTATGACTGCAAATGGTTTATTTCAGAAAACCCCTTATTCCACATCCTTCTAAGCCGTAGGACCTATGGGGCCCTTGGCTTGGAGCAAATGGACCCAAATGAGAAGAGCAGATTTGAGTCTGTGCTTAGACAATCCCATAAATGGTCACTGAGGCAGCCTGAAGACTTGTTTACATCCCAGGGGTAACAGTCAGCTGTGACCTTTGCTCTACCCTGCCTGCCCTGGGTAGCCGGACAATACTGAATGGAGATATTTACAAAATGGAAACAAGGGGTATTTAGCTGAATTTTAGCCATTTAGAAGATAAGCAAAGAATACCCAAATATTGTCTCCCCTGCGTTTTGTAAAAAGTGGGGGATCCTGCTTCATTCCCTCTTCCCTGCAAGTCCTTAACTCTCTGCAATTTGAGCTAGAAGGATACCATGTGCCTTCTCTGAGGCCTCTCAGCTATTCAGAATCCAGAGGAAAAGGGGCCAGAGGAGAGGGCTGAACCTTGGCTCAACCTTCCAGAAGAAAAATAGAGATTCCATGGTTTCTTACCAGCCCCAACTTAGCAGCCCACAAAAGGCTGGAAGCCCTCCAGGATGGGGTGGGCCTTCTGCTTGTCCTCTCAGCCGAGCATGGGGCTCCCTGACAAGGGATCAGTCCTCCAGTGCACCCCAAGACCCCGCATTGTCTAAGATATACTTACACAGTCTCAGGCTCACCATGCATCCGATCACAAAGGACAGACTTAGACCCCAGAGATTCTGACTTCAAACATCCAGAATGGAACCCCAACTGCAGTAAGATTTAAGAGTTAGTCACTGTGTAATCTACGTAGGTGATTGACTGGTCATGGATCACAAGGATCGGGAGCTTTGTAAAGAACTGATCCGCACCAGGCATGTGGCACACACCTGTAATCCCAGCACTTTAGAGCTGAAGGCAAGAGATTTACCGGTTCAAGGCCAGCTTTGCCTACATATTGAGTTTGAGGCCAACCTCATCTACATGAGACTCTGTTTCAAAAACCTCAGGCAAAAGAAAAGAAATGACTGATAAATACAAAGTGCTGGATAATGAGAGTGGGGGTGAGTTATATTGGGTGGGCAAGATGCTTGCAGCTGAGCCTAACGAGTTCCATTCCCAGGACCCACGTGGCGGGGAGGAGAGAACTCAAGAGTTGCCTTCTCATTTCTATGCATGCACCTTGGTTCATTCATACCCACACACATACAGTCAACAGATAAAATTACATTTTTAAGAGAAGCATACTGTACCTTTTACGAGACAGTTGTGCAACAGGGACTCAAAGGATTCCAAGCCAACATGGTGAGGACTGTGGTTGTGGGAGGAGAATGTAAAAGGAGAGCAGGTGGGGTGGACGGGCCAGTCACTACTGTTGGTCCAGACTGACGGAACAGCCTTGGCATCACATGATAACTAAGATGACAGTCACTTCCCAGCAGCGACAGGTGAGTGTCCCAGGACCTGCCACAGACACCTATGTGCACGGATGCTCAAGTCTCATAAAATGGTATATTATTTGCACATTACATATTCACATTAGCCCATGCACATAACTTATTTGTGTAAAAGCGTGTGTATGTGTGTGTGTACCTGAGAGAGATGTGTCTGCCTATGTGTGTCTGTGTTTGTATGTATGTGCATATGGATGCAGACATGTACTGTAATATGTATGTAGAGGCCAGAGGCCACCCTGGAGTGTTGGCCTTCACCTTCTACCTTACTTGAGACAGGATCTCCTGTTTAGCTGTATACCCCAGGCTAGCTTCTGGTGATTCTCCTGTCCCTGTATACTCCAGGCTAGCTTCTGGTGATTCTCCTGTTCATTGCTGTATACTCCAGGCTAGCTTCTGGTGATTCTCCTGTCCCTGTATAGCCCAGGCTAGCTTCTGGTGATTCTCTTGTCCCTGTATAGCCCAGGCTAGCTTCTGGTAATTCTCCTGTCCCTGTATACCCCAGGCTAGCTTCTGGTGATTCTCCTGTCCCTGTATACCCCAGGCTAGCTTCTGGTGATTCTCTTGTCCCTGTTTCTCATCTCCACACAGGGAATGCAGAAGCACACCCTGCTATGGCCCCATTTTTACATAGATTTGGGAGATTCAACCTGTGTGACAAGAACTTTACCTGCTGAGCTATCTCTCCATCTCACCTCATTTACTTTAAATCATTTAGATTATGTGTACTATTGTATCAACTACTTGTCTTGTTGCGATGACAAAAATCTATACCAAAAGTGACTTAGGAGGGCAGGTTTGTTTTGGCTTCATGGCAGTCTGTTGTGGCGAGGAAGGCATGTGGCAGGAAACTTGAGGCAGCTGGTGACATCACATCTTCAGTCAGGAAGTAGAGATGATAGTCAATTCTCGGCTCACTTATGCACTAAAGCACTCTGGGAGCCCAGCTCGTGGGACCGCATTGCCCTCATTCAGAGTGTGTCTACCCTTCTCAATTAGTCTAATCTAGAAAATTCCTTGTGACGTGCCAAGAGATTTTTCTTCCAGGCAACTCTAGAGCCTGTCAAGTTGACAATCAGTACAAACCCTCCCAGACAACTTACTACAACATAAATACAATGTAAATGGTTGTTATGTCGAGTGAAGGACTATGGAACAGGTCCCATGCCAATGTAAAGGCCGTTTAAAAACTACTGATGTCCAAGGTTGGCTAAATCTTTGGAAAGAGAAGACACAAACATAGAAAACTGCTTATTTATTTTACAGTAGGCAAAAGGTAAGGAGCTACCTGAGTAAATTGGGAGCATGGGGACCTTGGAAGAAGGTTGAAGGGGAGGGGAGAGGCAGGGAGAAGAGCAGAGAAAAATGTAGAGCTCAATAAAAATCAATAAAATTTAAAAAAAATAATACATTTTAAAAAAAGTTAAGGAGCTAAACCTGACTGCTACAGAGCTCAGAACCCTATTCATATGAGCGTATATGCAAATTAACTAAGGATGGAATGGCTAATTAGCTTTATCATTCCTCCCTGGCCTGCTGTTAGATTGGGGTTCTGGATTTGCTTTGTGTTAGGAGGATGTCCCCGAGGGAATGAGATCCGTTATTATTGTTACTTGGTGGAAGCCAGGCTTTTCCAGGTCTAAACGGAATCCTGCTTCCCCACCAACACCCCATTTGTTCACTGTGATTGGCCAATGGGGAGAACAAAGGATTCCAAGAGATGCTTACAGCTTTCCATCAACACGAGTGAGACATCCGCTCCTGCTAGGCTGCAAGTAACTTACCAGGAGGCTGGCACAATGCCAAATGGGGTTCTAAGTCAGAGCCGGGCATCAGGACTTGCAAGAACTCCCGCAAAGCTGAGTGGGAACCCGTGGGCCTGTGGCAATTCAACTACTCTTTTCCGAAGGTCTTATCTTGCATGAGCCTGTGTCTCTGGGCTTCTTAATTCATCTTCTTTAGGAGTTTCCCTGCTTGGAACCCTTCTCAGTCCCCTTCCTCAGAGACTAACGATGTGCGGGGAAACAGAAAGACAACTAGGGAGCCCTGCACCGAGGCCCTTTTGCAAAACAATCATCCTTTGAATATGCGGCTGTTCAGCCCGCCCAAACCCGCCTGCTTTGTACATTTCAGTTCGTGTATTAGAGTTTCTTAAAATAGGACTCACCGCTGAAGCTCACCCGGGCTCCGAGATAAAGCCTTGAGCTGGTCTGCAGGGAGCAGCCTGAGCCAGCTAGCTGTGGTGATGAGGGGCCACGGCCTCATGCTGGGCTCTAAATCATGGTTAAAACCCCACAGCTAAAAGCATCACCTCTCCCTGGCACTTTCCATTTAAAAGCCATGCTATATTTTTGTTTCCAATTATAGACGGAGAAAAATAAAAGCATCTGGAACTCGTTACTGTCCCTTTCTTCCGCACCGTAACTCGCAGAAAGGAAAATAAGCTGTCTGAGAACCGCTCGGTGCAGTAGAGAAAGCAAGGACTCCAGAGCTAAGCCTTGCTGGGCTCCCCCACCCAGTCCCGGTGCAGCTCTGCAGCCCTATTGCAAACACATGGGGTGCAGGCTTTAGAATGAAAGCCCTGACAGCTCTCAGCTCCTGCAGGGACGCAACTCAGGGAGTATCCAAGTCACCCAACCGCTCTGCACGCTCTGCCCATTCCTAATAGACAGCACTTGACCCCTGCCCAAGAACCTAAGCTCAGCAAGGTCAAGCCTCCTCCCCAGTCTGCAAAAAAGAGGCTTGGGATCTCAGGCTTCCAGAAAACCAAGATTCCAGTGGGCGTTGTAAATAAAGCAGTCGGAGGGGAAGCATAGCGTATCCTCTTTCATGCCACACAGAAGGACAGGAAAGCCTGTCTCCCTGTGGCCTCTTGACACAAAACCTAGCTTCTTTGGCAGGCCACACAGGCCCGTCCTGGTCTGCTTTCTGTCACCGCCTTGGACTCAGTCGCCTTCCCTAAGCACATGTCCCCTGCCAGATGAGAATGTATTTCTCTAAACACTTTGCAGACATTCATGCCTCTGCCTCTCCTTGAGAGCCCCCTTCTCTATGCACATCTGGACCTCTGTTCAGGCTTACTCACACGGAGCAAAACACGTGTACAATCAGAACACACGTGGAAAATTCCATGTCAAGTTATATGGGCTCAGAACTCGTTGCCCCCGTGTGCCTCTCTGGAAACTGAGGAAACCAGCAAGGTCAACCTGTTTGGCAATGAGCATGCTGGCCGTGGAGAAACTCTCTGACAAACCTCCCTAGAAATCAAGTCACAAGGTCTCAGTGGTGTCATGGTCCACACCCAGAGGCCGTGGATGCTACACGCTGTCCTACTGGATTCAACAGACAGGCCCTGGAGGTTCTGCCTTTCCTGTGATGATTATCGTTGTGTCATATTCCCATTCTGTCCAGTTGGACATGTATAAGTCGCTTTTCTTCATGCTTAGTTTGAGTGCTTAGGGCTTCATTTCTGGAGGCTTCCGTGTATCCTAAAACTTTGGTTAAATGAATGCTCTGTACCTTCCTGCTAACCTGGGATAACGCCACGAGAGAAAGACACGGAGCTTTCTCTCCCACAGTAAGCATCCGGTACGTGTGGAGAAGAGCAGAGGTCCTCGCCCTCGTCTGATTTGCTGTATTCTCAGTTGATGCTCGGATATATCTGGTCCTGAAAGGTGTCTTAGCTTCCAAAGGCAGCTGCAACAAACATCACAGACTCAGAGGCCAACACGACACCAATTATTAACTTGTTGTTTGTTCAGTGTTTGGAGTATTAGGCGAACATTCTCTGCCCTTGAGCCACCTCCTATAAAGTTATTATCGTACAATTCTGTAGTCCAACATGGATCTAAATGGGCTAAAATCAGGATGTCAGCAGGGCTTCATGACCTCACGAACTGTTTCACCTCCACAAGGCCGTGAGCTTTCCTGGGCCCGCAGCCCCGACCTCTACCGTGAAGTCGGGAACTGTGCTAGGGCCCGCAGCATTGCCTGTGTCTGATCCTCTGTGCTGTTCTGGTCTGTTCTGTTTGGTTCTGTTTGGGTCACATGCTTACCCAAGCTGGCCTAGAACTCACTATGTGGTCCAACCCAGCCTCAACCCTGCAGGGTCCTCCTCTTGGAATTACAGGTGCGAACCATCACAACTTGGCTGGCTCCCTTCTGCCAACTCCCTTCTGTCAACTCTTAAAGACACAGTGGCTGCACAAAGCCCTCAGGCAGTGTGGCATGCTCTGTTCGAAAGGGCCATCTGCTTCGACCTCAGTGTGGCTTTACCATGTAACATGATATCATCTTTGCCTTGCAGGCATTTTGCGGTTAAGAGGGTAAATTTTTCTGTCTCGTTCAGAAACTATAGCAAGCAGGGGGATGCTGTCATCCTCATCAAGGGGACATTGCTTCAGAGCCTTTATTACAAACAAGGCAGGGTTAGTAACTCCTTCTCTTTTTCCTCTATTCCTTTTGCACTTTATAAAAGCCTCTCTGACAACATTTAACATCATTAAAGCAGTGCTTGTCGGAGTACAGACACATAATACTTGATATTTTCATTTAGTCGTTCTGCATTGTAGTAATTATGCATTGGTTTTAATGTGTCTTTGGAACTTTTAAGTAACCTATCCAATTTCTAACAGGATCTTTCCTTTTGTGTTAACCTGATTTAAGTTTGTGAAGACTGAAATTCAAGAAAACTTGAATGAGCAGCATGTGTTGTATAGACCAAGAAGAAGAGGGGGAGGAAGAAAAAGAAGGGGAGGAGAGAGAGACCACAGCAGGAAGAGAGTGTAGAGATGGGATTTAATGATTGCAGTGTAGAAAAAAGTCCCCTGGCTTGTGTTGTTGTCCAGGGAAACGCTGAACTCCTTAAGGACAAAGATTTGTCCATTTTCTAAAGAAAATGTGGCACGTTCACACACTGGAGTACTACTCGGCGATAAAAAGCAACAAATCTTGAAATTTGCGTGCAAACATGCAAATGAATAGAACTAGAAATAAATGCCCTGAGTGAGGTAACCCAGACCCAGAAAGATGAACACGGTATGTACTCCCTCATAAGAGGATACTAGCTGTAAAGCAAAGGATAACAAACCTATAGTACATGATCTTAGAGAAGCTAAGGAACAAGGTGAACTCTAAGAAAAAACATACAGAGATCCACCTGGAAAAGGGAAATAGAAAAGATCACCTGACAAAATTAGGGACATAGGGGTAGGGGGAGAAAGGAAGGTGGAAGGGGAAGGAGAAGAGGGGGGAGAAGGGGAGGGGAGGTGAACTTGAGGGACTGGGATACTCAATAGCCAAGATGGAGGAAGGACAGAGATGAGAGCAAGGAAAGAGATATTTTGATTGAGGGAGCCATTGTTGGTCTAGCAAGAAACCTGGCACAAGGATGATCCCAGCTAAGACCCTAAGCAATAGAGGAGAGGGTGCCCGAACTGGCCTTGCCCTGTAGTCAGACTGGTGAATATATTAAATATCACCATAGAACATTCACCCAGTGCCTCATGGAAACAGGCAGAGACCCACAGCAGAGCGCTGGGCTGAGCTCCCAAAGTCCAGCTGAAGAGTGGGAGGAGTGAGAATATGAGCAAAGTGGTCAAGACCATGATGGGTTCACCCACTGAAACAATTTACCTGAGCTGATGGGAGCTCACCAACTCCAGCCGGACAGGAAAGGAACCAGCATAGGTCCAAACTAGTCCCTCTGAGTGTGGGTGACAGTTGTATGGCTGGGGTAGACTGAGAGGCCACTGGTAGTGGCACCAGGGTTTAATCCTACTGCTTGTGTTGGCTGATACCTTGCTCAGACTAGCTATAGTAGGGAGGGCCTTGGACCTTTCCCAGAGCTATGTGCCTTACCCTCTCTGAGGAGTGGATGGGAGCGGGAGAGTAGGTGGAAGGAATGGGAGAAGAGGAGGGAGAGGGAACTGGGATTGGTATGTAAAATAAAACAGATAGTTTGTTTTCTTTTTTTAAAAAAGTAATTAAATTTAGAAAAAGATGTGTCCATTTTCTCATTGTTGGATCCCTGGGTGCCTGAAAAGTTGAAGTTTCCCAACCTAGACACACACACACACATACACACACACACACACCATTGTTCAATGAACATTTGCTAAAGTGGTAAATACCAGTAAGGGCAAAGGCCTCGCCTCTCACTCTGTGAGGGCAGGGGCTATGCTGATTAATGAATGTCCTTGGAAGCTGGACCTGTAGGTTCACAAATCATATTGAGTGAATGAGGGACTAAGGCGGCTGTGCGTGGGCTTGAGATGTATGCAGATCTATCCCTTCTGAATTAACTCCAGATTGTGAAAAATGTCACTAAAGTGACAGCCAATCACTGAGTGGTAGTTCTTTTATTTTTTTATAGTGGAACTTTCCTGTGTTGTATACTTTCTAGGAAATGTCACATGAGGGAAGAAACCTCAGAGACAGAATGTGGCCAGACTCAGATCCCTGCGAGTGGATAACAAGTGAGACTCACCACAGCAGGGTGGAAGCTGACGTGCACACATGACTGCCATCTTTTCCCTCCTGGACCCTGCGTCTTAATAATAAACGTGTTTTAGTTTGGTGGTTGTTTCCTAAATTACATAGCTATCATTTAGATAGGAAGTGTCTCCTATCCCCTGCCCCAATATGCATGTAGTAAGGGCCCAATCTCCAGCTAGTAGCAGCATTTTGAAAGTGTTTGAAACTTTATGTCATGGAGTAGGTCACAGAAACAGGTCTTTGAAGCTCCTCTATCTAAAAACCTATCTGTCTGTCTTTCCGTTTGTCTGTCTGTCTGTCTGTCTATCTATCTATCTATCTGTCTATCTATATGTCGATCTATATCTATTACTATCTATCTATCCATCCATCTCTATCTATCTATCTATCTATCTATCTATCTATCTATCTATCTATCTATCTGTCTCTGTCCATCTATATTTCTGTCTAACTATCTATTATCTATCTATCTATCATCCATCCATCTATTTATCTATTTCTATCTACCTACCTATCTATCTATCTATCTATCTATCTATCTATCTATCTATCTATCTATCTATCATTATTCTCCAACCAGCATGAGGTAAGTACCTTCTATGACATGCTCCCTCCATCACGTTCTGCCTCATCACAAGCCCATGGCCAGTATAGCCAAAGACTATTCAAACGAAAGACTGATCCCTCTGAAGATGTGTACCGATGTAAGCCCTCCCTCATGTTCTAATTGGCAATTATCATTTTGCAGCACTGAAAAGCTAACTAACAAAATGGCTCATTAGCTCCCTCACATATTCAGCATTGTGTCATGCCTTTCATGTGGACTACATATAAAGGACACAATAATTAACAAGACCCAATGACTCAGTAGGAAAGACCCACACTTAAAGCTGCTATTTCCAAGAACCTAAAAGAGTTATACCCAAGATTTTTAAAAAATAGGGTTTATAAGTGTAGGAGGAGGCCACTTGTTTGTTCCCAGCTGCTCAGCCCTGAAATAATCACACAGAAACCATATTATTTGCAATACTGTTTGCCCAATAGCTTAACGTATTTCTAGCTAAGTCATATCTTAAGTTAACCCATCTCCATTAATCTGCATATTGCCACAAGGCTGTGGCTTACCGGGCAAAGTTCCCACATCTATCTCCAGTGGGGCTATATGGCTTCTCCCGACTCTGCCTTCTTTCTCCCAGCATTCAGTTTAATTTTCCCCACATAGCTACTCTACCCTATCAGGCCAGGTCAGTTTCTTTATTAACCAATGGTATTCACAGCATACAGAGGGGAATCCCATATCACCTCCCCTTTTCTGTTTAAATAAAAAGGAAGGCTTTAATTTTAACATAATAAAATTACATATAACAAAACAGGTATCAAGCAAGAGTTACAGTTACAATATTTATATCTACTTTATTTTTTATCATAACTAAGAAAAACATAACTATCTATTCTTCAACTCCATCAAAGACCCCAGAAGGATATAATAGTACCTAAGTAAATAGGAAGTATATTATAAGCAACTTCCAAAACTCTAGAAATGATGCCTGGACAGTCACCCAAAGTTCTTCTGTATCGTTGAAGCATCCATCATCAGCCTACATAGTACCCAGCATACTTTTCCATGAAGCAGGAAATTTCAGACAGTTCTGCCTATATTGGCAGTTTGTCAGTCACTTTCTTCTGTGTCCTGCATAGTCTGCCCTGTGCAGGCCTAAGACAGTATATTTATTAACCAGTAGCATTCACAGCAGATAGAGGAAAATCCCACATCATATAAGCGTTTCCGGATTTGCAGTTTGAGGTTAACCTACGCTGATAGAAACAAATACTTATGAGAGAATATAAAAGAATCCAGGGCTGCACAACATAAACTTTGTAACCTCTGGCATATTGTCTAAAAAACAAATCTATTTCTTCTTTGAAGAGCCAAGGAAACATCAACTAGTCCCATGAGAAAAGACAATCAATGGAGAAAACCTGGAGGTTCAAATAGCAGGTGTGCGTTCTAAAGCAGGTCTTGAACTGCATTCATTAAATTAAGGTAAAATAAGTATGTAAGGAATGAAAACAGAAAACCCAGAAGAGAAACAGAAACTGTGAAAAGATCCAAATATAAACTCTAGAAGTAAAATACACAATTTCTCAAATTAAGAATTCACTAGCTATGCTTGAGAACAGAATGAAAATAATTTAAGTCAATGAATCTCCAGCCAGAGCCATAGAACCCAGTCTAAGGAACAGACAGGACAGCCCTCCCTTGAAACTTCTCCCATTCTCAAGACTTTCCCTTAATAAATCTAAGTTTGCTCTGCTAAAAGGAAGAAAGAAGCAGAGCGGTGAATAGAATAGTTAACAGAGACATGAGAACTAGTTAAAGAGATTTAACATGCATGTAGCTGGAGTCTCAAAAGGAAAACTAAGAAAGACTGAAAGAGAAAAAAACTAATAAGAAATGGGTGAAATGTCCCCAGATTTTGTGAGACATAATTTATGGTCCTGAAGAAACTCAGAAATGGACAGAGATGTGGATCTAGCTGGTGTCTAGGCAACGAACAATGGTGTGTCCAGATGGTCATGAGAATGTCTAGGAGACATATATTGATAACCTCTCTGAATGCACACGGAGTACAAAGTTATTGATATGCCACAGAAATGCCCAGAAGAGAGCGAACATATCTGTAAGGATCTTAGTCATCAAGACAGCACATTTTGTAGGGCTGAGCAGCCTTGCAATGCTCGTCCCCTGAATGGGGCTGGAGACTGTGCCTGGACCGGCAATGAGAGATTTCACTCACCACAGACTGCCAATGCTGTCTCTGCCAAGTGCCCAACCAGCCAACCACAGAGATTAGCAGTGAGTACCTGGCATCTTACTATCCTATGGTTGCCAGCTTCTGCTAAAGCCATCATATTGAGATTTACAGAGCATCTTATTTAGTGCCTTGGTGTTCCAATCACTCCTGCACCTGACACAGGAGCTCATCGTTAGCATATGAAATATAAAAATGTGCTCATGCTCATGGAACACCCTAGTCTGAAGAAGGATGCTAAAAAGAAATCCCACACTAGCTCAGAATTGAGTTTAATAGAGGGTTATTTATTTAGGGGTAGACTCACAGATCACAATCCTCTGCATGAATAGGGAACAGGAACTGAATCACATGGCCGGAAGAAAGGTTGGACATGCGCTTTACATCAGCATTTATAGTATAAGAGGCCACACCCAAGTAGGTGTGTAACTTAAAGGAATTCCTACAGCACCTCCCCCTTTTGTTTAAATAAGAGTGCTTAAGCCTAATACAAAATTATATATGATAAGAACAAATAGCAGGTATAAAAATTAGAATTACAACCAGCATAAACAGTATCAAGCAAGAAACATGTGATAAATGTCTCAATAATTATCCTATCCTAAGGAGTTTAAGTCTTGTATTATAAATAGCTTGGCCAAGTCATGAGAGGAAAGTAACTACAACTGTCTAGCCTTCTACCCCATCAAAGACCCAAGAAGGGAAATAATATTACTTGAATAAGCAGGAAGTGCAATCAAACAAATTCTAAAATGTGTAACAAATGACAGAGACAACTGGCTACCTGGGCAATCACCCAAAGTCTCATTTTACAACATTGGAAGCAACTAGCCTAACCTAAGGCCTAGAGTAACTGACAGACCATTTTCAGAGGTAGAAAATTGTTCAAAACCATCTTACCCTGCCTTGGCAAGATTTAACAGTCTTTTTTTCTTGTATCCTGCTTGTCCTGTCCTGACATCGTGCATTTTGTCAGTGGTCGATGCATGGGCAGTTCCTTGCCCAAAGGCCAGTTTTGCCAAGAAGAAAACAAGCTCCAAGTGGAGTCTTCAGTGCTCAACATTCTCTCAGGAATAGATAAGTGCTGCCAGGAGCAATCATGTCTCATGTCAACAGAACCCTAAGTTATTTAAATGCCATATTCTACAGCTCTTTGAAGTGGTTGAAGATTACCTATCTATGTAGAATATAATCTCTATGTATTTGAAGAACCTAATTAGTCTAAGTATGACAAACATGGATGACTATTGACCTATAGTTCTTAATACTATATAACTTAAACAATCTTTAAACAACTGTGCAACAAATGAGGATAATGACCTCAAAATGTAAATAATGTATAAATATCTTGATCAGAGGTAGAAATGTATAGTGCAATATGATAAATATATCTTAAAATTGTATCAATATACAAAATGTCTTAAGCAGAAGTAGAAGCATTCATGCATACAATATTACAAAATAATTTTGCCGAGGTATACAAATATTACAGATGAAAATAGGAACATATTCAATATAATTTAAGCTTATATCAATATACAAGAATCTGTTCGGGTCTGCAGCAGCTGCAGCTGCTTCTAGGGTTCTGCTCTTCTCTGGCTTCGGGGTGGCTGTTTAAAGATGATTTAACAGTTCTCCTTCTTCAGCATCCGCTGAGGTTTTTCCTCCCACTGCCAGGAAGACTCTGTCTGCCCTCTGCACCCTCAGCCTACCTTCCCACCATCATCTCAGACTCCAGGTGCTGCGGGCACCCCAAAAGTCTCATTGCTTAGTATGTCGCTGCAGATGCTGTTAGCATGCCTACACCACCTTTTCCTTCCAACCTCTTATCAGCTCTCAGACACAGAGTGGTCTTATTGACATCTGTCAGTTTCAGCACCTAACTCCCTGCCAGATCTTCCACGACCCATCCAAGCAAACGTCCTTTACTCCACATTGCTAACACTCGTGTTATTGATGGCCTCTGTCATCTCCAGTGATGCTCTAAATGTCCAGTGCCTGCTCTCCAACCATGGACCGTCTCTGGGCAAGGCTCCTCATCGGTCACCTTCATCTCTGCTGTACGCAGTGCAGAGCCTGGCACATCCCCACAAGGAACGAATGAATGAGGGAATGGGAGAGCATATCCACAAAGATTCTCCATGACACAAAGCTCCTGAAATGAGCTGAATGCCACCCCCGCACTCCTCTAGGAGTTTTGGTACTGCCATTAGATGCATCTAGTGGAATCCTTGGACAATGATATTGGGGAATCTAAGAGTGAAGAATTGGCTTCATCTCAGACTCCAAGAGAGTTAATGGACCCAGAAACCCTGCAGAGCCTCTTCTGTCATTTTGGAAAAAAAAAATACAGGAAAAGTTTTATCTTACAGTACCTTAAAGGCCAAATACCAATTCCTTGAAGAGATTTACATCAGCTCTGCATAAAAGAATCCAATGTATGACTTAATCTCCTTCCTTTTCACTATCCCTGAGCAATACAAAGCGTGGAGGAAGCCTGGCAGCTAACCAATTAACTTGATTGGAATAAACAGCGAAATTAGATAATTAATGATCATGTTTGCCAAATTTCCACTTCACTGTGTTGCTGGCTAGATAGAGCCCCGAGGCAACAGATACATTTACAAGCGAATTGCCCAATTCTCCTGGTGAGTCTTCCTGTATCTTGCAAGCATCCCACATCTTCCATTATCCCTTCTGGTTCTTTTTCATCACTTTGGAAAACAGTTAAAGAAGCAAGAAGGCTCACAGTGCTGGGAGACTAATTCTTAGACCTAGTTCCAAGGAGTCTGGAGCCTCAGCTTTGGCAGGTCAACCCAGGCAAAGGTTTGTCTTTGGGTGTCCTTTTCTGTATCTGCTTTCAAAAAAGTGACCAGTTACCTTCATCAACTCCTTTGCTGAAATGTGGGTTGGACCGCAGGGCTTGCTTCCAATAAGAAGAAAAGAAAGAAATAAAGAGTACGTTC
Source organism: Arvicola amphibius (assembly GCF_903992535.2). Lineage (NCBI taxonomy): Eukaryota > Metazoa > Chordata > Mammalia > Rodentia > Cricetidae > Arvicola > Arvicola amphibius. The sequence goes on along the minus strand of NC_052056.1, from coordinate 7,707,091 downwards.
ACGGTAGAAACTCCTATGGACGCTGCCCTGGTTAAATGGTCAAGGTTGATAACGTGAGCTAGAGTATGCACTGATAATATGTACCTACAGTATGATTCTACTGTAAAAGCAATTCACCCTGTGGTGTTTTCTTTTTATTTTAAAAATGTCATAGCCTTATTGTGGGCATAAAAATATCAAATGAAGCCAAACCAAGATTCAGTCTATAAAATATTAATTAAATATTTCCCCAAACTCAGTGTCACTCAGTAAAGGAAACTATATCCTGTAAGAGAGTCAAAAGAAGCTGGGTGGTGGTGGTGGTGCACACCTTTAATCGCAGCGCTTGGGAGGCAGAGGCAGGTGGATCTCTATGAGATCAATGTGAGTTTGAGGACAGCCTGGTCTACAAAGCAAGTTCCAAGACAGCCAGGGATACTACACAGAGTAAACCCTGTCTCGAACCCCTTTTCCCTAAAAAAGAGAGAGCCAAATGAAACCCAATAGCCACATACAAGGCAGGGTCCTACACTGGATCCTAAAACAGATAAGGAATTTTAACAAATAAACTCACAAAACTGCATGTCAAGTCTGGAGGTTCCTTAGGAGCATGGTGCCACTGTTGTTTCTCTTGGTTCTATGGATGCTCCACAGAGATGTGATGTCAGTGGTGGGGAAGGATGGTGAGGAGTAAAGACCAGTTCTCAGAGCTGTCTTTGCTAATTTTACATCCATGGAAATTCTGTGGAACTGTGAGCGTGAGCATGTGCGTGCGTGTGTGCATGCATGTGTATTGTTGTCGGTTCTTACTCTTGGCTCTTTCAGCAGACCCGCCACCCAACTCCAAAATAAATGGCACATGGAGTCTTATTTTTCTTAGAAATGCCCGCCCTTAATTTGGCTTGTTTCTAGCCAACTTTTCTTAAATTATCCCATCTACATTTTGCCTCTGGCCTTCTTCCTTTTCTTACTTCTGTATGTCTTATGTTCACTCTTACTCCATGGCTGGCTGAGTGGTTGGGTGGCTGGCTCCTACTGTCCTCCTCTCCATTTGCTTTGGTTCCTTCTCCTTGATCTTGCTCCTTGATTTTTTTCCTTCTATTAATTCTCCCTTCCTGCCAGCTCTACTTATCCTTTCTCCTGCCTTTCTATTGGCCATTCAGCTCCTTATTAGCCCATCAGGTGTTTTAGGCAGGCAAAGTAACACAAAGCTTCACAGAGTTAAACAAACACAACATAAAAGAATGCAACACATCTTTGCATTGTTAAAACAAATGTTTCAGCCGGGCGGTGGTGGCGCACGCCTTTAATCCCAGCACTTGGGAGGCAGAGGCAGGCAGATCTCTGTGAGTTTGAGACCAGCCTGGTCTACAAGAGCTAGCTCCAGGACAGGCTCTAAAGCTGCAGAGAAACCCTGTCTCGAAAAAAATAAAAGAAAAAAAAAAACAAATGTTTCACAGCATAAACAAATGTAACACACCTTAAAATAATGTCCCACATGTGTGTGTGTTTGAAAATGGGTTCATGCACATGAGTGCAGTGCCCACAGAGGCCAGAAAAAGGCATCTTGTTCCCTTAAACTGTACTGATAGGGCATTGTGTGTCTCCTAATATGAGAACTTGGAACTGAACTCAGGGCCTCTGCAAGAGCAGTACATGTACGTAAATGCTGAACCATCTCTCCAGTTCCTTATATTTAGTTTTTAAACAAAGTTTATTCGGGAAAAAAAATAGATTGGGGAGCTGGAGAGATAGCCCAGATTTAGGAGCTATCTCTTCAGCTCCAGAGGACCCAACTTCAATCTGAGCACCCACATCAGGCAGCTCCCGGTAGTATGTAATGCAGGCTCCAAGGGACCCGGCGTCCTCTTCTAACCTACGCAGGCACCTGTATTCACATGTACATGCTTACACGGAGACAGAACAAGGACACAAAATTCAAAATAAAATTAGGGTCTGCAAAGATGGCTAAGTCTCTAAGAGTTCTTACTGCTCTTTCAGGGGACCTGGATTTAGTTCCCAGCCCCTACATGGCATCTTACAAGCACTTGTGACTTCTGGCCCTTGTGAACTGTTTCATGCATGTGCTTCACATAAACTCAAGCAGACAGACACACATCTATATCAAATAATTAATTAAATCCTTAGAAAGAGAAGCTTTAGATAAACAAATAAGTGAAATATCATTTGCCAGAAACAGTAAAATGCACGGCACCTGGAGTTTGGGGTTTGGGCTTGGCTGTGCTGAGGAGAGCGTGCCGTCTGTCTATAGTGAATAGGCCTGGGTGGCAGAATGGATTGATGATGGGAGGCACTTTCTTCAGGACAAGGGCCACTTGGGAATTCTTGCTGCTTTCTTGTTCAGTTTTGCTGTGAACCTAAAACTTCTTGAAGATCCACGTCATTAATAATAAATACGAGCCAGCTTACTTGCAGCTATTATGGAGTAACTTCTTAACAGGTCAGTGCTCCCAGGAAAATAAACACTAAAAGGATGTGTTTCAAAAAAAAAAAAAAAAACAAAACAAAAACAAAAACTCCCCAGCTTGAAGATGTGCGGGGCTTTGAAGGAGCTTTGAAGGCTGGCAGGACTTGAGTCAGCTGACCCCGAAAGGAAGGCGCGTGGAAGAAGACCAGACTCCTCATGACAGCCCCTCCTAGAAGTGCTCAAAGACTTCCTATAAGGCTGAAAAACCAACAGAGCTTTATAGAAGCTCCCTGCTGTGAGAGACTGGAGCTGGAGTGTGAGGACAGAGCAGACAGGTCTTGGGGGGGCAACTCTTCTCTCTCTCTCTCTCTCTCTCTCTCTCTCTCTCTCTCTCTCTCTCTCTCTCTCTCTCTCTCTCTCTCTCTCTCTCTCTCTCTCTCTCTCCCTCTCTCTCTCTGTATGTGTGCCTTTGTATGGGCGCCTATGTGTGTGCCCACATTTAGAAGCTAGGGGATAACCTTAGGTGTCATTCCTCACATGCCATATACCTTGGTTTTTTGTTGTTATTTTTGTTTGCTTTTGGTTTTGATATTGGATCTTCTAGGGCTGGAGAAATGTCTCAGTGCTTAAGATCACTGGCTGTTCATCCAGAGGACCCGGGTTCAATTCCCAGCACATACATGGCAGCTCACAACTGTCTGTAGCTTCAGTTCCAGGGTATCTGACACCTTCACACCAATGCACATAAAATAAAGAGAGAGATGGTATCTCCCACTGTCTTGGCCAGTAACTCAGCACATAGCGTAGGCTGGTTGACCAGTGAGCCTCAGAGATCCTCCTGTCCCTGCCTCAACAGTGCAAAAAGGATTGCAAGCTGTGCAGTCATGCCCATGACTTTTAAAATGTGAGTTCAAAGAATAAAACTCAGGTTTCAATGATGACGCAGCAATACTTGACTGACAGCTATCCCCGCAGCTCCCAGCACCAAGCTTTCTACTACGGAGGCCCGTCTCCACGGGGGAGACAGGGGAAGCCAAACTGAAACAACCAGAAAAGATAGAGAAGCTTACGATGGTGTCACAAGGCTCTGACTCATGAACAAGAAGGAGCTATAGATGTGATCTTGTTCTAGAACAATACCAATGAGAGCAACTGAAGCCAATCTTGAGTTTTCTCCGTCCCAGTTAGATGAGTGTTCCTCCCTTCCATTGTCCAACAGAGCAGAGCAGATCCTCTCCGGGTAAATCATGCCGAGCTTTATAGCTCACTCATTTTCTATAACATCCCTCATTCAGCCTACAGTTACACAAAACATTAAATAAAGAAAAGTCAGAACCAATAAGCAACTAGAGAGTGGCCTGACAGGTCCCCCTAGATTAAAATGATCTGACACAGATTTTAAACTATCTCATTGATTTATTCAAAAACTATACTATGCCATGTAGGAACCACAAAGCGCAGTTCACAAAGCCCCACAAACTGAGCAGAACAAAGAAAGAGCAAACACTAACTGGGCACAAAGGACTAAAGTGCTAAAATCAAACACAAATAGAAACGTGTTTTAAAGTGTCCAGGAAAACAATAATATGACCTTCCAAAGAGTAAATACGTGAGCCTATTATTTAACAAACATAATGGAACTGCTGTGTTATGCTAAGCGCTGTTATGGTATGCTAAGTGCTGTTCTGAACTTAATGTCTGTGTCTCCCACTCCATAGCTTGGAGCCCTAACCCAACACAGTGGCGTTTGAGAAGCGATTAGGCCGTGAGAATGGAGCCTTTGAAAACAAGTAACCTCACACGAAGAGAGAGATGAATCATCTCTCTCTCCGACACGCGAGGATACGGCCAAAAAGGTGTCCATCTGCAAGCTGAGAAAAGAGCCCTCACCAAGGACCAAATTGGCTAGAACCCTGACCCTGTTTCCCCAGCCTTCACAGCTATGAGAATTAAATGCCTGTCATTTAAGCCACCCAGTTTATGACATTCTGTTATAGCAGTTGAGCAGACTAGGGCATATGTCATCTTTACGGTACTAACAGAAAATGTCAACAGAGAAATCTACACCCAGAAAAAAATAAAACTAAAAGTGAGTAAGAGATTTTTCTAATGTCTGCCAGCATGCTTACACGAGAACAACAGCAAAGAGATTTTTTTAAAGGAAAAATTGTATGAACAAATCAAAGGCAACAGAAATGATAGCTATATGGTAAAACTAAATGTCTATTTATTGAATCCAATAACCATTGCATGTAAATAAGATGTAGTGCAGGATGTAGAAGTGAGGGAAACTGAGTCAAGGTGTTTCAAGGCCCAAGAAAGATGAACAGCAAAAGAAGCACCAAATAGTAGGGCTTTAAAGTAACCTCTGCAGGAGCCATGAAGGTGATTTAGCAGGGAGAGACGCTTGACAAGAAAGCCTGGTGACTTGAGTTTGGGAACCTGGAAATCATATTAAAGCCACAGGCAATGGCTTGTATCTCTAATCCCAGCACCCCTAAAGTGAGAAGGAAGACAGAACCTGGAGAATCCCCTGGAGACCATCACAGTGGCAGAAAGAACAAGGGCCATGTTTAAACAGGAAGGCAAGGACAGCACTCCAGTGTCTACTGGGGCATTTTTCACTCCAGCCAAGATAAAGAAACAAAGTAAATGTCCTCAGTGGATGAACTGGTAAAGAACTTGTGATATATACACGTGACATAATTCCAGTCAGACTTTAAAAAGACGTGGGGCAAGAAGAACAGAGATGTAGGGAACAGAGACGCAAGTGTGCAGGGTAAGTACAGGTACCTGATGCATGACGCAAGGGCTACAGTTACTATTGTGTGTGCTAGAAATCTGCTAAGGCACTAGGTTTAAAGTGCCGTTGCCTCTCACACATACAAGCAGAGGGTAATTCCTCGAGATGATGGACACATCCATGTACCACAGCGGGCATTTCACTGCATACACTGAAGCATCATGTTGTTTATAGTAAATACACGGGATTTTTAAAAACCAAATTGCTCTGTGCAGTATCTATCAAAAACCTAGCTTCCTACCTTCCCTTAAAAAAAAAAAAAAAGAAATTGACAATATGATCCTAAAATCCATATGAAGATGTAAAAGACATAGAATATCTAACACAAGTTAGAAAAGAACAAATTTAGAGAATCCCATTTCCAATTTCGGAACAGTCTGTTACTATGTAAGGCTAGGCCAATGCATCAATGGAACAGAATTGGGAGCTCAAAAATAAAAATGCACATATGTGATTAATTTGTTCATAACAAGAGCCCACGATCACTCAATAGGGAAACTGTCTTTTCAATTCACTGCTGAGACAACCAGATCCCCACATAACAAGCAGGAAACTATACTCCGACGTCTCAGCATAGCCAAGATTGTTTCAATGAATGATCCTCCTAGCATAAAAGTTAAACCTAGGTCTTGAGTTGGACAGTAATTTCCTGGATTTGCACCAAGATGATAACAAAAGAAAATATAAATTATATTCTACCAAAATTAAAACCTTTTGTACTTCAAGAACACCATCAGGAAAAATGGGAAGACAACTTAGAGAACAGGAATGAGCACCATCTGAAAGGATGCTCAATACCATTAGTCATTAGGGGAATGCAAATCCAAACCTCAACAGACAGCACTTCACACCCACAGCGTGGCTAGAATCAAGACAGCCCATACTACGAGTGGGCGAGGATGTGGGAACTTGGAATCCTCCTGCATCGCTGATGGGGGTAGGCTATAGAACAGTAACTCGGAAAACTACTTAGTCGTTCCTCAGAACGGCACACGTAGACTGCCAAACGGCCCAGCGATTCCATTCAAACACACACCTTAAAAGGAGTGAGAGCTAATCCCAGCACTCGGGAGGCAGAGGCAGATGGATCTCTGTGAGTTCGAGGCCAGCCTGGTCTACAAGAGCTAGTTCCAGGACAGGCTCCAAAGCCACAGAGAAACTCTGTCACGAAAAAACCAAAAAAAAAAAAAAAAAAGAAAAGAAAAAAGGAGTGAGAGCTTGCACACACACCAACTTGATAGTGGAATGCTCCTGGCACACTTTTTCATACCCGCCCAAAATCAGAAACAACTCAAATGTACATGTGGAGTATTGATACTCTGAACTATGACTTGGTGACGCATGTCTACATTTATATGAGATACCCACAATAAACAAATCCACACTGGAGAAAGGCAGATCAGATCAGTGCTGATTAGGGGTGATGGGAGGTGACCAGTGGGTGCTAAAGGTTGTGAGATTTCTTTAAGAAGTTATGCAAATCATCTTGGTCTCATTCATTTTAACTGTCAACTTGACAACCTAGGGTCACCTGAGAGGGGAAGTCTCAGTTGAGGAATTTCCCAGGGCAGAGGGGCCTGTGAGCATGTCTATGGGGAGATTGTTGGTACTAATAATTGATATAGATGTTTCCAGCCCCCTGTGGGCAGCACCATTCCCAGGCAGGTGGTCCTGGGATGTATAAAGAATCTAGCTAATCAGGAATCTGCCCATGAGCAAGTAAGAAGTCTTCTACGATGGTTTCTGCTTCTTGAGTTCCTTCTTTGACTTCCCTCATTGATGAACTATGACATGGAAATGTAAGCTAAATAAATATTTTCTCCATAAGTTACTTTTAATCAAAGTATTTTAGTAGAAGCTAGAAAAGATCTAAATTTATATAGTTTTCTTAGTGGCAAAATTGTGTGGATATAGTTAAAAACTAAATTTTACATCTTCAAGTGAATTTTATGGTATGTGAATCATACTTTAATAAAAATATTTGAAATAGTAAAGATTATCAGATTAGCTTTTTAAAAATACAGTTACAAAATACAATAAATACAAGCATGTTGAAAGTAAATAGATTAAAAATAGATGTTACACTAACATTCAACCAAAGAATACAGGAATAGCTCTGAAGGTAGATTTCCAGGCAGAAAACATTGCTAGAGGCAAAGGAAACATTTCTCAATGGACAGTGATAGATCAATTCAGAAAGACATAACAAAACTAAGTTCGGATGATTTTATTAAAATAGATTCAAAATATATAAAAAAGAAGTTAAAAGGGCTCTGAAATGAATTGTGGGAAAGTTCTTTCTTAGTGACCAGTGTCAGTAGGACTGGTGGCGAAGGCCAGTAAAGAACACGGATCATTTTGGCAAGTGCACTACCAAATCCTCTCAATGACATAAAAAAAGTCATAGAGAAGCTAAATAAGAAGGTGAATCCAAAGAAAAACATATAGTTATCCTCCTGGATATTGGAAGTAGACAAGATTGATGGACAAAAAATGGGAACTTGGGGGTGGGGTGGGATGGGGGGATGGGGGGATGGGGAGAGAAAAGTGTGAAGTGGAGGATGGGGAGAGCTTGGGGGAATAGGATGGTTGGGATATAGGAAGGGTGGATATGGGAACAAGGAATTATATATCTTAATTAAGGGAGCCATTCTAGGGTTGGCAGAGACTTGACTCTAGAGGGGTTCCCAGGTGTCCAGGAAGACGCCCCCAGCTAGTTCCTTGGGCAGCTGGGGAGAGGGAGCCAGAAATGTCCAGATCCTATTGCCATACTCATGAATATCTTGCATATCACCATAGAACCTTCACCTGGAGTTGGATGACAGAACCCCACATAGGAGCACCGGACTGAGCTCCCAAGGTCCTGATGAGGAGCAAAAGAAGAGAGATCATGAACAAGGAAGTCAGGACCGTGAGGGGTGCATTCACCTATTGAGACGGTGGGACAGAACTAATGGAGACCACCAAGTCCAGTTGGAATGGGACTGATGGAACAGGGGACCAAACCGGACTCTCTGAATGTGGCTGTCAGTGGAGGAGGACTGAGAAACCAAGGACAACGGCGATGAGCATGAACTCTACAGCATGGACAGGCTCACTATGAGCCTTGTCAGTTTGGTTGCTCACCTTCCTGGACTTAGGGGGAGTTGGGAGGACCTTGGACTTAACATAGTGAAGGAAACCCTGATGGCTCTTTGGCCTGGAGAGGGAAGGAGTGGGGGTATGTGTGGAAGAGAGGGGAGGGAAGAGGGAGGAAGAGGGGAGGAGATGGAAATTTTTAATAAAAAAATGAGAAAAAAAATCATGATCTTCAGTGACACAAAGAATGCATTTCATTCTCTAGGGCATACTGTTGGGGATGGAGCTAGGAGCAGACAGCACTCTAAAGGCCACCCATGGTGACTGACTTCCACTCAATGGGACATTCTAGACATTGGATCTTAGATCAGGCGTCTGCAGTCCTTCCTGAGGAGTAGGCTGAATCCATCAATTCTGTTTTGTAGGTAGACAAGTGATAGCTAATTTTATGAGTCTTCTTGACTGGGCCATGGGATGGGCAGAGAGCCGACTAGATGTTATTTGTAGGTGTGTCTGAGCGAGTTCGACCGTAAGTAATTGAGCCCTTGAATCGGTAGACTGGGTAAGGAGATGCCTCTCTGCTGTGCAGGTGGACAGTGTGCTAGCTCCTCAGGGTCTGCGTAGACCAAAATAACAGGACAGCTAAATGACCTCCACTGAGCTGAGCTGAAGCGGCCACCTGCTGATTCTCCTGCCTTCAGACTCACACCGAGGCCGACACCTTTGGCCTCCAGCTCTCGGGGTTTTCCCAGTTTTTCTGGGTCACCATGGCATACGTTGGGAGTTTTCAGTCTCCAGCACCATATAAACCAATCTCTTATAGCAAATACCTTTCTCAGATATAGATTATATATAGACAATAACTTATCGATTATGTTTCCCTAGAAAACCATCACTGATATAGAGGAGTTGACTGCTCTACTTTGAAGACACAGGCTATGTAGGAAAGAGGAGATCTAGGCTCTGACAGCTAGGGATTCTGGGACAGCCACTCATCTGCCACCCTGCTTGGGTCTTTGAGATGAGGTCACCAGCAGCCTGACTCCTGAATCAATGAAGCAGCTTACCCAGGACCACCCGATCTAATCAAAGGGCATCTAGATACTGGAATGGAAGGTCCGGGTAGGTGGCTCAATCAAGAGGAAGCTAGGCAAAGAGGCAACAAGGGAACAGGAGCCACAGCGGCGAGTTCCTGGGAGATCTCTGTGCACTTCTGGATCTGAGGCTTGCGCTTGTCCGTCATTCTGTCTGCCAGGGTCCAAAGTGAGGATATCAGAACCCCTTAACCTCAGAAGGTGGTGACCTGGGTCCACAATCCATGACCGTAGGCAGACTAGTTAACCCCTCTTTGCCTTTATTTCCTTAGCAACAAAGTGAGACCATTTATATAAATCTATAAAGTTTCCCTGAAAAGCAATGGGGTGGTGTGAGGAGAAAGTCTGTGAGGGTCTGGTAAGTAGTGAGACCCCCAAGGAGCACTCGCTGTTGCTCTGAACGCCGGCATCCTTCTCTCCAATCGCTGATTTATGACCAGTCCCCAATGGAACACATTGAAATGTCAGGTGTGCCACTGTGAACGTATAGTCTGATGATTGATGAGAAGTGGCTATTCATTGAGAAGAATTCTAAGAACTCCTTTGTGCTCATGCCCTGAGTGCCCTGGAATGCACGATCCATTGGCAATGTTTTTTAAAAACCCCTGATGGTAGCATACATGCGTGTGTGTACCTTCTCCCTTTGGCCTGTATCGTATAACTACCTAATAAATGCTGATTCAGCAATCTTCCCGTTTCAAGTTTCTATAGCAGCACCTATAAACAAACCCTCTAAAAGGACTAAGTCAACAGCATATGGGTCCTTTTTCAAATATATTGAAAATAGGCACAGCCTCTTGTTGGTTGTGAGTTCTGTAGAGAATTTCCCTGTGCTCATCCTTGATGTCTCTGCCCCCATTGATACCTACAGTGGTGGACAGTCCTCAGATGGGCTCTTCACAAGCAGAGACATACTGAGTCTTCTGCAGCTGGGGCTACCAAAGCAGAGCCGTGTGGCACCAGAGGTTCACACACACGAGAGCCTGGCACAGTAGAAAAGGCCTGGGGTCCACAGGTCTAGTGCCAGCTTGGGCAGAAACCCACAGTGGGAGCCTGGGGGGTGCAGTGTTGTTGACTTCTCAGAGACCTGGCTTTCTGAATTGTGTGCTATTCTGTTGTAAGGGTGCGTCTTTTCTAGCTCTAATGGTTTTGGAAGGAGAAGTTTGCCGAGATGCACACTGTAAAAGACACTTGACTTGCTTTTAGATGGCTTCCACGTTTTCCTAGCCTGACGGGTGGTGAAATGGCCCTTCATCCCAGCTTCCTACTGAGGACAAGATTTCAACAATGAGAAACTAAAAGTTAGCAGAATCAAAGCTGAGACTGGATGGCAGGAAGGATAGCACAACAAGCTACCCTGAGACACAGATTCAGGGGAGAATCTGCTCCGTGTTCAAAGCTAAAGCTCTCCCTTCTCTCCTTGCGGTGAACACATGAACTCACATGTACCAACTTCCAACCACTGAACCAAAGTCAGACTTTAGTAACATAAAATAATAATAATACAAGACCTGGATGTTGTCTTTGCCACATGAAAGGTAACTGAGTACAAGTGACCAGACAACCCTTGCTATGCTGTATAAACAGCAATGTCATATGTTTTAGTAATGTGGCATTGAGAAAGGTAACACAATATCCAATTTCTCTTACGAAGAGCTACTTATGAGTGTGGATTTGCACCTTGTTTCTCATAGACAACACTACAACCAAGAATTCAGTCAAGTTCATAAAAGTGGTTACGAATAACCAGAGGCTCGTGTCATCCGAGGAAGGTGTCCTTTTCCAAAGTGATCTCTGTGGGGGCGGTCACCTCCCTGTGTGTGGTAGCCCTTCTCCCTAGAAACCGATTAGTAGAGCCAGTTAGGAGTCAGAAGAAAATTGGACCACATCTGCAAGAGCATGGTGTTTTAGGTGCAAAACTGTTTTTAATCCGTCACAATGGCATGATTCCTTTGTTTTAAGTTCCAAAGCCATCTTTGGAGACTCTCTGATGAACTTTGGTGTTTTCTCAAAGCCAAACCCACCTCCTATGGAGAAAAAGTGACTATTTGAACTCCTGAAAAGAGAACGGCACAGAATTGGAAGGCAGTCAGTCATGAACAAACTCAAACATGCTTTAGACTGGGGAACAAGCAGAATGTGTTTGTAATATGTCTAAAGGGGCCGTATTTGAAGAGCTAACATTCATTTCTGAGCTCTTCTGGAGTTACAGGCAATTGTGAGCTGCTAGACATGGATGCTGGGAACCAAACTCAGGTCCTCTGCAAGAGTAGTGCATGTTCCTCCCTGCTGAGCCATTCCCTTCCCTGCTGAGTCACCCTTTTCCCTGCTGAGCCACCCTCTTCCCTGCTGGGCCACCCTCTTCCCTGCTGAGCCACCCTCTTCCCTGCTGAGCCACCCTCTTCCCTGCTGGGCCACCCTCTTCCCTGCTGAGCCACCCTTTTCCCTGCTGGGCCACCCTCTTCCCTGCTAGGTCACCCCTCTAGCCCACTAAACTTGGTCTTTGAAGTCTCTTTCTATCTACATCTGTTCAGCTCTCCCCTTTCCCCACTTCTGTCAAAGTCAACTGCATCAAATGCCATTTCATAGAACCCCAGCATCACAGCTGTCATATTTGGGGGTCCACCAACTTATCATCCTGGCTCAAGCATTCTGTAGATTCCAATGCCACCCTCCAAAGATGACTACCTTGTTTATACACCCGCTCACAGAAGGGACTATATGGAGGGGAAAACTTCATTAGGGGAATCTAAGAAACTAGAAATTTGTTTCCATACTGAGATGCTAAGAGAGGAAATGACAAACAAAATATGCAAATGCCACCCTTCTTACTCACTTAAACCTCTGCCAGCAGGCTGGCTAGGAAAATGCCAGATAGGGGTTTCCGTGAGCTTTCCTTTAGGAAATGGGACATTTGCCATCTTTGTCCAATCTCATTTCTCTTTTAGTCTTTGAAATCAGGTTTTGATTGTACAGCCCAGGCTGGTCTGAATCTCATGATCCTCCTGCCTCAGCCTCCCGAGTGTTGGGAGTTCAAGATTGTTCTGCGAACATGCCTGGTTCTGCCTCGTACCTTGACTGAGAAGGGCACAGCAGAGCAGATATGATAGGTATCTTATGTTCATGTTTTTCTCATGGTGACCAAATAACTAACATGAAATGAATCAAAAGAAGTAAGATTTTCTGGATGATGGTTTGGAGGGATAGAGTCTATCATGGCAGGGTAGGCAGGAGGATGAGTCCTCTGGTCAAGTCGTATCCTCAGTCAGGAAGTGTGCCACCAGAGGGTGCGCATGACACCTGGAGAGTGTCAGATACCCTAGAGCTAGGGTTACATGGCTCCTAGGAACACAATCCAGGTCCTCTGGAAGAGCAGCAAACGTTCTTAGCCACTGAGCCATCTCTCTAAGCCAGGGAGCACAGTGCAAATAGAGGAGAAGCCAGAAGACCTCCGAGTCCCACCCCGTAATCTATTTTCTACAGTGAGGTGCCACTTCTCCTTCTCCTTCCTCTACTTGAAAATAGATTCTTCTCTCATATATTATATCTTGACCTCAGTTTTCCCTCCCTCCACTCCTCTAAGCTCCTCTGCACTTCCCCACTCCCCCAGATCCGCTCCCCCTCCATTTCCCTTCAGAAAAGAATAGGCCCCCAAGAGACCAAACACAACAAAACAGGATACATAAGACATAATTGCAAAACCCTCATATCAACGCTGGGCAAGGCAACCCAAAAGGTGAAAAAGATTCCCAACAGCAGGCAAAAGAGTCAGAGGTGCCCTCACTCCCTTTGTTAGGAGACTCACAAAACACCAGCTAACAGTCATAGCATGTACACAGGGGCCCTGGCACAGACCCAAGCAGGCCCCCATGTTTGCCACTTCAATCTCTGTGAGCCCATATGAGCCCTGCTTAGTTGATTCAGTGGGGCATGCTCTCCTGGTGTCTTCCATGCCCTAGGACTCCTGCAACTTTCCCTACCCCTCTTCTATGAGATTCCCTGAGCTCCAAGGTGAGAGACCCGATGGAGATCTCCAATTTAGACTCTCTGGCTGAGGGTCTCTGCACCTATCAACTTCTGAAGGAAGTTCCTTTAACCTGAGGCCCATGCAGTGACAGGGAACCCATGGATGATTAGAAACCAGAGATCAGATAGCCCAAAGACCAAGGATCAATCAGTGCCTTGACTAGTCATCATCAGAGGCACTGCTTCTAAAAGATTCAACAGCCTTCCAAAACAGTAACAACAGCTGAGTGGAAACCAAGTATTCAGATATATGAGTCTTCACATTCAAGCAACAACATTCTGCCCCTAGATCCCTCAGGCTCACAATCATCTCGTAACACAAACACATTCAGTCCAACTTCAAAAGCCCTTACTGTCCGAAACACTGTTGAAAAGTTCAATGTCTCTTCAGAGACCAAGGAAGTTGAACTGTGAGCCCTTGTAGAAGTAAGCTACATACGTACATTGCATATTACACTGGCCCAGAGTGAATACTCCTGCTCCAAAAGAGAAGAACAGAGGCAGAGCTAGAAGGCTGGACCAATCAATGTGAGACCGGCTGAAAGATACCAAAACTTCAACTCCATCTCTGGCACCTAGGACTCACAGTGGAATCATCTGGTCTTCAACAGCCTACATTACAGTCTCCCTCCTGCTACAGCCACTGCTCATGCCTGCAGCCTTCCTCAGTGGGATGTCCTGCAGTCCTGGTATTTCCAGCATCCTAGTGCATCCATTACAGTTTAGGCCTCACCATCTGGACCTCACTCGGTGCTGTTTCAGGGCCTCCTTGCAAGGAAATCATCCCTGCTACACATTTCTCTGTCTCAGTAGCCTTCTAAAACCTTAGTGCAAGCCTCAGGACTCCCACCCTTTCACCGCTGTGTCTGTAAATTCAGCACCATAAATGCCACAACATGCTTCCAGTATGAGACACAACGGTCCCCTCTTGGACCACAGTCGCCACAACCTCTGTGTGCCTGTGAGTCTGTATCTAAAGAGCACTTTCCCAGACAATTGTATTCAAGCAGGGAACCTCTTGAGAGGAATTCTCAGAATCTGTGTTTTTACAAGTTGGAGCCTACTTTGGAATATTCCTTTATGCTGTATGAATACATGTCACTGTGGTTGGTTTAATAAAAAGATTGGTTGGCCAATAGTTGAACAGGGTAAGGGTAGGTGGAAGAGCCAAACTGAGAATGCTGGGAGGAAAAAGGGTGGAGTCAGAGGAGTCACCAGAGATGCAGGGAGAAGCAAGATGAGCATGTCGCACTGAGAAAAGATACCAAGCCATGTGGCAAAGCATAGATAAGAAATATTAGTTAAATTAAAATGTAAGAGTTAGCTAGTAACAAGCCTGAGCTATTGGCCAAGCATTTACAATTACTATCAAGTTTTTGAGTGATTAATTGGGAGAGGCCACCAACACAAGAAAACTCCACCTCCGTCCTCGAGGCTGGGAAGGCAGGGAGAGTGTAGCCTGAAATAATGAAATGAGCTGAATAAACTCTTCTTTATTAAGTTGCTTTAGCCAGGTGTTCTATCATAGTAATGAGAAAATAACTGCATAATGTCTTTCCTTCAGTCTCATTATCCTCCATGCATCTGCCCAGGGTTTTGCCTAAAGGTAGATTGAATAATGTGCACCCTCTCACTGAGCCTCCAGTTGTGGCTTCGAAGAAACCCTGGCATGATCTTCCCTTCTAACACTAATTATGGCCTTACACAGGAACTACACACCCCAAGTGGGGACACTGTCACAACTTAGGAGATCTCCTGGGTGTCTTTTCTCTAAAAACGTCTTCTGAACCAAATAATTTGGTTTTGAGTAGTGAGAAAAATGAAGATAGTGAACTCCTTGCTTCATATCCCATGAACGTGGAGTCTTATTAAAGTTGAATTATTTGTTGTTCAACGCTGTGGACCACAGGCTAGCTAGCCCATGCGTTTCTGCCATTCTACGGCTTACATCTCTCACCTTGCTATAGGCACATTGAGACTACGGAAACCTGCTGCCACATCAGACTTTAAGTTCAGTTCCAGGCCTCACATTTGGATACCTCGTGCACTACCTCTGAGTCCTCTCTGTAGCTGTTTTTTTTTTTTTTTTTGGTTTTGTTTTGTTTTAGATGATAGGGACTTTTTATGTGGCTCAGAATAGTCTGGAACTCATGGTCCACCTGCCTTGGCTTTCCAAACACTTCCTCAACACTTCCAAACAAGCAGGGATTTGTCTGTATGGCGTTTTGTCACTTGAGGGCAAACATTATGCTTTAGTTTGCAGATTAAAACAAGACAAGTCTGATGTATATTAAACTAACTTGGGTCAGAGAGCGAGAGAGAGAGAGAGACAGAGAGAGAGAGAGAGAGAGACAGAGAGAGAGAGAGTTAGGGATGCTATGTTAGTTTTAAACAAAATCCCATTTACACACACAGAATCATTCTCACTGCTGCAGGGCCCTGTCACACCCTAAGCCCTATAAGCACTAAACGGACAGAATACCCCCTTGATTCAAGGCAATCACTGATGAAAATAAACCATCTATTCCTGTCTGGCTTTTCGGGACTCAAGGAGAGCCCATTCTAAGTAAGAACAAAAGTTCAGGGGAGAGCAGTTTCACACACAATGCAGCAGAATGATTGGCAGGCTGATTATTAGCCTGAGTTAGCCTCAATCTGGCCCTTTTTCAAAGTGCAATATGGTACGCATACCATGACATATGAATGCAAAACTTCCCTCAGGTCCTACGCAGGAGACAGCGGAGCCGGCAGCCTGACACTGGAGCAGCTGGGAGGGGAAGGCTCTGTTCCTGCGCGCTAACGTGTTTGACATTTGGTATCTTAAGGGAAGAACTAATAAATAAGCCACCAACGACGACATGTCGCCAACAATGACATGGAGCAACGACAGCTTTTGTTGCCAAGCCAGTTAAACTCCACTGCAGTGCCGTCCTCGCAGGCCATTTGGCCGGTGAGTTCTTATTTACTTATTTTTATTTTCCTGGGGCTTGAACTTGGAACACTTGTCCCCCGCTAGTGTCACCTTTTGAAGCCAGCTCAGGGGCTCTGACCACAGCGGCTGGCTGAAGGTGATTTAACTTTAATGTCTGTAGAAAATGGAAGCGGACAGAGATTTTAGCACATGACCTTAGAGTCGGGGTTCATCTTCACGGAGTCAGCTAGTCATTTTGGATGTGGTGTGGCGAGGGAAACCAAGTCATGATTACCTCCTCTTCCCAGAACCAATACGTGTCGTTCCTGTCTGGAGAGGATCCAACACACATGTACAGAGCGTAATGTACTCCATGCGCCACAATGTGGCATATTCTGGGGACAGAAAATAAGACTATTTAGGGATGGCAAGATGGCTCAGCAAGTAAAGGCACTTGCCGCCAAGTCTGAAAACCTGAGTTCAATCCTGGGACCCACGTGGTGGAAGGAGAAGACCAGTTACCACATGTTTGTCCATTGACCTCTACATGCATGGACCCCCACATACATGCACATGTACACCACAAAGTCACATGAAATAAGTAAATAAAGAGAATATTTTTTTCTAAAAACAAAACCTATTTAAAGATTGCTTTCAGGTTAAAGTTGACAGGTCAGATTGGGAATCCTTATGTAATAAATCTCATGAATGCAATATGAACTATAGTACAAATAAGCACAACACGGGGCCAGAATTGGGAAGATAATCCCTTCTTTCCCACAGGATTTTGGGAATAAATATACATAACTCTAAGTGTCTTAGATTTCATCTATTTTGAAGCTGACAATTCAGCCAGATACATGGGATAAGCATTTATAGTGCCTCAAAATTCATATATTGAATCCCTGACCCCAATATGACACATTGTCTATGGTACTAATTAGGCTTAGTTGAGATCATGAGGATGGGGGGACTCATGCTGGGTATTAGTGTCCTTGTAGCTGGAGACCCAAGGGTTTGTTCCTCATAACAACATCACCCCCATGTGAAGATCCAGGCACGGGGCAGCTAGTTGCAAGCCAGAATGAGAACTCTCTCCATGACTGAAGTATGCTGGTACTTTAATCGCAAACTCCTGGCTTGCAGAACTCTGACAAATCAATGCCCATTCTTTAAGCCACCTGATCTGTGGCATTTTTTTTGTAGCATTTGTGACAGCAGCCCAGGGTCATTAAGACTGCCAGTCACATTTTCATAGATGCTGATTGGCAAACACAAGACAGTGTCAGAGAAAACACATCTCGTTAACCTCGGGCTATGAGACAGTGGAAGAAACACAGACTTTGTGGCAGCTCATCAAGTCCTGATCCTAGGGTGAGGCGAAGATCAGGTGAGAGTTCATTAGAAGAGAAGTAACCCTCAGCCTAAGCCCCCCAACTCTGCTATAGAGAGGCCTCTTCTCATAATCCACACAAATGTGCAAGTCATCCCTGGAGCACCGTCTCCAACAAAGGCCTCCAAACCTACAGAGGCCAGCTCCCCACTGGAGGCTGTTACAAAAACCCGAGCCACATTCAACAAAGAAGGAGAAAAGTCTCTCTGTTACATGTCTCTGGTTGGCCTTTCTGTAGTGTTCCCTGGAAAAACAAACTGTAGTAGCATTTCCTGGGTACAACTTGCATCTCAAGGAAGAGTTCATGTCTGACCCCGGCCCAGCTCCCAGCTTCATGCCTGGCCACATCACAATGGGCCTTGTCTCTCTTCTCCCCCTCTCTGCCTTTGATCATGCAGCTACTTCTTCTTCCTTACCCCGAAACCAATAGACTTCACCCAGCACTTATGCATGAAGACAGGCTCAAATCATGACCAAGAGGATAAGGGGCAGGTGGTATGCCACTCCCTAGCTCAGAGTGACTTTGGCCTCACTGCGTGGAGACAGAGGAGCCACAAAACATTGGGTTCCAGTGTTTACACCTATGAGAGTTCAGATTCTCCAGAAAGTCTGCATTTGTGAATTCTCCCTCTTCTGGCTCCCAGACACCTCAATGTCCTTCTGCTGCTGACGTCATAAATGCAGTCATATATGGCATAAATAGACTCTCCAAGCGGACCCCCACCTTGAGGCATTTAGAGTCCCCTGAAAACAAATATGAAGGTCATTGGAAATCAAAGGCAGCAGAGATGGTTGGACACAGAGCTGAGTTCGGCCACAGGCATCTGTTTCACCCAGTCACTCCTGAAAGAAGACTGAGTCTTGTTCCTGCTGGCTTCTGTAGCTAGTCCTTAGTAAGGGCTCACGAGAAAATCGTCGTATGAATAATAAATTCAATAATAGTATAGTTTGTAATGTAAAGCTTGCCATATGGTTCTGAAGCCCCCTTGGTCTCTTTTCTAGACAAATGTGCAGAAATCTGCTATGTCTCACAACCTCAAATGTGTCTCACATTCTCAGAGGAAAAAAAAAATCTGCTTCTCTTCCCCTTTCCCCAGGTTCTTTCCTCATCAATCTAAGGTGACAGAAATGTTTGAATACTGTGCTGGTTTGAATAAGAAATGTCACCTACAGCTATACCACCCCGAATATGACTGATCTCATCTGAATGACAAGTGTCCCCCATATGTATGTGAATATTTGGCCCCTGGATGGTGTCACTATTTGGGGGAGGTTATGGAATCTTTAGGATATGGAACCTGGCTAAGAGACGCGTGTCCCTGGAGGAGGGGTCTTTAGAATTGATGGCCTCATGCCCCATTTACACTTCCCTGTCTCTTCTTCCCACATCTGGCTGAGATGTGATCTCCTTGCTTGCTTCCACACCATCCCCACCATCATGGATTCTCACCCTCTGGAACTGTAAGCCAAAATAAACTCTCCTTCTCTGAGTTCCTTCTGATTTCTGGTGTTTCATCACAAGAAGCCGAAAAGTAATTAATACAAAGTCCAAGAAAGAAAGAAAATTTATGAGAAGGCAGTGCTGATAACCCACAAAAATTCAGATACCCCAATACTGAATCCAGTTGTTTCATTTTATTTCTCACGTGTGTTACTGGGCATTGAACCCAAGGCCTTTGGGTCATGCTAGACAGGACCTCTACACTTTCCTACATCCTCAGACCCCAAATCCAGTTTCTATCCCGCTCTCTGCCCTCAGTGCGTTCCTGAACCCTGCCTACGCTATTAGCTGACACTGTAGAGTTCCTCCTTGGACCTCTTCGGACAGCCCCAGGGTAGGACAGAAAGTCTCCCAACTACCAACCCCACAAGCTTTCCCCAGATGCAGCTTAAATGATCTTATGCCAAACCTTCACCCCTCCCACCCCCTGAGACTCCACAGGGGCTTTTCTTCCTGCTGCTAAGGTCCATGCTCACTTGTCTCTTCTGGCTGCCACACCTGATCACACTTCACTCCCATGTCTGTCTTCTCCCTGACCTCAGTACCTTGGCCAGTCTGCTGATGGTCCTGGCTCCCCAGGTCACCAGAGCCACGCTGAAGCTGTTGAGGGATGCGGGAAGCCCAGGCCCCACCTTAACTCTGCCACCTGTTTATGTCATGGTCTTAAATGAACTTTCTTGGACTTGCATCCCTCAGCCTCTGACTCTGGCCTCCCCTTCTAACCAGGGCATACAGCTCATTGGAGAGGGGCAGAGTAGAAGCTCTAGCCATTCATGGTACCACACTCCCCATGTCTCCTACCCCACTGTCCCTGCTCTGACGCCTCCTGACTCCAAGTCATACATGCGATTTAAACAAAACAGTCCTTCCCTCCCGTCTGCTGGCTGGCAGAAGCAGACCCAGATCAACCTACCTAAGATGTCCTAGGGGTTTTTACTGTTTCTAAAATCTAGGAGGACCACATAACCGACAACTGTATCCTGACTCAGGCTGGCCCCATCTCCATCATTTACTTACCTGATTAAGTCAGATTAAAATCAACATCAAAGGCTGCCTGTGGGCATTGTGGGCATGTGAGAAAATAAATAGGGTCAATACTCTCCTCTAATAATCACGAAAAGTGAAGGAAGATGCAAAGCATCCAAGCCCAGATTCGTGTTTTGTTTCCTGGTGAAGGAATCACCTCACCAGCTGGGTCCCTGATCACCAGTCAGCAGGAAGGAGAGGGCCAGGGCCAGGGCCAGGGCCAGGACCAGGGCAGGGTGAGACTGCCCTTCACAGTGAGGTGAGCAGGCCTCTGAATCCTGATCAGCTTTAAAGTGAGACCTGTGTTTTGTGGGGACATCTGGTCACAGTAAACCACACCAAGAAATTCACAGCTGCCCTATCCTGCACCAGCAATGTCACATGGACACAGGAGTTATCCTGTTCCAGTTTGTCAAAGTCCAAGCAATTTCTCCTTGACATTATAGATGTATGATATGTAGATAGGTGATAGATAGAAAGAAAGAAAGATAGATAGATGATTGATAGACAGACAGACAGACAGATAGATATAGATAGATAGACAATTAGATAGATAATAGATAGATGATAGATAGATAGGTGATAGACAGACAAATGGGTCGGTAGATAGATAGACAGACAAACATATAGATAGATAGATAGATAGATAGATGATAGATAGATAGATGATAGTAGATAGATAGATAGGTAGTAGATAGATAGATAGATAGATAGATATAGATAGATGATAGATAGATAGATAGGGTAGGTTAGATCGATAGATAGC